>NC_069503.1:360584367-360824367 GCF_027579735.1 Bombina bombina | reverse complement strand
CTTGTGCCTATTAGAGACAGGCTGGTATTCTGAACAGCAAACCAGCTGGCTGTGTGAACGAATCCCCGTCGAGATGTCCTGGAGAAGTGGATATCCTGGAAGGCAGTCCTTGCCTAGATGGTTTTCTATAGGTTGGAACAAGGGAGAAAGGCTAAGCCTTTGGGTTACTTAGAAGAGAGATTGATACACACACCAGACTTCGTGAATCATAAAACTAGCATTTATTATACAGAATAAAATAGCCAGTAATGTAGCACATTACAGCTGGTGTGTTAAAATCAAATCTCTTATGGCATATAGAGAAGTACAGCGATGCGTTTCTCGGGGTGAACCCCGTTTCCTCAGGCTTGTATCAAGCCTGAGGAAACGGGGATATCCACTTCTCCAGGACATCTCGACGGGGATTCGTTCACACAGCCAGCTGGTTTGCTGTTCAGAATACCAGCCTGTCTCTAATAGGCACAAGAGAGTGCCTTCACGCTTGTGAGTACCCTGTATCTTGTCCAGATTTGTGTTTGGGTATCCATTGATCTACACATGTGGCGCCTCTGTTTCTGTTTTTTACAGTTGTCCATCTAAGAAAATTACATCACTTGTGAAGTGAAGACCGAGAGCTGCCTTTTCCACTTACTCCTTTCCCAGACGGACATTTTTTGGGACTTTATTTGCACCGCTTTCATTGGATACTATCCAGTGCAACGTGTGTATATTCATATATATATATATATATACATTTTGTTTTATCTTTTTGTAGATACCTATTATCACAATCCTTTCAAATAAGTTTATATTTGATTTTAACAATTTATGTATTAATTTTGTATTTTAGTTTTGCTTTTATAATTTTTTATGTTTTTTTTTACATTAGGACCTTCTATACCACCTGTCAAATAAGCGCCTCCTATAGGTTGTCTGTTACAGAGTTTCCAGTCTATAACAATCATAGTCATACTACCCACAAGGGTATGTAACCAAAGTATTATATACATACATCAGCGCTCAATATATATAGATACTTTTGAAACTAGCAAAGCAAGTTTAACAATATAACATTACAAATTTAGTGCATCAAACAAAACAAGTATTGATACTATATTTAAGGATTTATAATCTTTATTATATATATACCTAAAAATATTTGTTATTTTGAAAAAACAACTTTATGCAAAATATTATGAATTATATATATATATATATAATCCTTATTACTTCAACAATAATATTGACAACCAGTTAACAAAGTGTGGAAATTAATACAGAAACTAACTTCATATAACTCAGATTCCAACTAGGCTGTCAAATTACCCAGAATACAAGATCATTTCTGGATGTATACTTGTTTTATCCATGATAGCTAATTCAAATGATGTGAGTTAATAACACATAATAAGGATAAAGTGAACACAAGTATCAAAAAACTGCGTTATTCTTCTCACAATTGTGTATCCTTATAACCTGCACACTCGATAGTCATAACACCTTCAATCCAGACTCTTATAGAGGTCTCAAATTCAATTTCCAACTATTAAGGGCAATACATTGTATAGATATACTAGATTATTTCACGCATGAGTCCATTTTGTGTGTGTTTTTAATTGTGTGTTCTCCCCCCCCTTTTTTAAATAACAAACAAATAAAAGTTATATTTTATGATCTTCCTTTCTCTCATCTCGATGATCACTAACCAGTGGAGGCTCCTCCATTTGTGCACAGTCGCACGTGAACCCCCTGGGGCAAGAGGGGCAAAGAGGAAAAAAAAAATGAGCCAAAAAAAAAAACATGAGAAAAAAAAAAAAAGCCAAAAAAAAAATATATAATTTTATTTTTTATTATCATTATTATTGTGTCATAAATAATCATTTCAGCACATAATGTAGGTATAATAAAGTTAAGGCTTAAAGGCAGGCTCTCAGACAGGCTGTGTTGTGTATAATATCATCACATTCACACATCATGTATTTAACTCAAACAGGAGGGGAGCTAGGACCGGGCGGACGCCGGACGACAGAGCAGAGCCCAGACTGCTGCACTGACGTCACCACCAGGCAGACCCACACCGCGTCAGTCAGTCTCCTCCTCCTGATTTCTCCCGACCAGCCAGCCCAGCCCCAGGCACTGCGGCTGCTGTCTCTTGTGCGCCGCGTGCCGTCACGCCCACGCCAGTCACCTGACCGCTCCTATTCTAAACCTGTTCGCACGTGCGAACAGAGAGCCCCTATCCTGCACAGTGATCTCTATGCATCACTGTGCAGGCGTAGCTCCTCCCAGCCCGGCAACTGTAATAGAGCCTTAACCGCACAGGCTGAAGTGTGCGATTCACTTCAGCCTGTGCTCTGCCTCCTCCCACAGTCTGCCTGAGCTTGCCTCTGATACGCTGCTGCGTACACGTGACGGCCCCCACAAGGCTCCTCCCCCTCAACAGCGCGAAAATCGCATTGAGGAGATAGCCGTTGAGCGGATAGGAGCCTTGTTTAAGAGCTCTGTGTACAACTTGCCTCTCTTCTTAAAACAAAAACAATCTGAATCTACATAGTGTACTAATTTCTACAGTGGTTACTGCAGTGCTGCCTCACTGAGTCTGTGACTATTGTTGACTCGCAGTCAGAGACTGAGTTAGTTAGATCAGACATTAGATAGGGAAGGAAGGCCAAGGTCAGGGACAGAGTCAGACAGGGTAGGGAAGGTAGGGAGGTCCAAGGAATCTTGCCTTAAAAAATATATTTTGCTGCAGGCCTGCAGCTTATTAATTTGTGTGTGTGAGAGAAAAAAAAAAGGTCATTTTTATTTTTGCTTTAAAAAAAAAAAAGATACAGTCTCTCAGACAGTCAGATTAGAGTACTTAGGTAGGGAGTTCTTTAGTGGACTAGTGGAGTAATTTGGGAATAATAAAATAATATTTTTAGCAGATTTTATCAGATTGCAATTAGAAGTTTTGCAAAAAAAGTTAACATCTGCTGTGCTGCTGTCTGATACTAGTTGTGACAGTTGACGGCTGTCACGGTTTCTTATTCTTACCATTAATACATTTAAGTATTTTAGCAGATTAATTAATTAGCAGATTGCAATAAGAAGTTTTGCAAAAAAAGAAAAAAAAAAATTTTATTTTAAAAAAAGCATTTAACTGCTGTGCTGTTGCTGATACTACTTGTTGACCGTTGACGGCTGTCACGGTTGCTTACCATTAATACATTTAAGTATTTTAGCAGATTAATTAATTAGCAGATTGCAATTAGAAGTTTTGCAAAAAAAGGTAAAAGTTTTTTTGAAAAAAAAGCAGTTAACTGCTGTGCTGCTGTTGATACTACTAGTTGTTGACCGTTGACGGCTGTCACGGTTGCTTACCATTAATACATTTAATTTAAGTATTTTAGCAGATTAATTAGCAGATTGCAATTAGAAGTTTAGCAAAAAAAAGGTACAAGTTTTTTTTTAAAAAAACTGCTGTGCTGCTGCCGATACTAAAATTAGGCAGTAAACTGACATATTTAAGATTTTTTTTTTTATCTCTAGTGAGCTATATTATTATAATTATTATAAGATATTACCTATTAGTTGTAGTTGATATTTTCTAACAGCTGCAGTATATTTTATAACAACCGGCACCGCAAAACTACTTGCCGTTGCCTACTAGTGTTGTGTTATATAGTTTCCAACAGCTGCAGAGCTACCTACCTACAAGTTATATATTACATAACAACCGCCAAACTATTAAACTTTAATATATTTTCTAACAGCTGCAGAGCTACCTACCTACAAGTTATATATTAGATAACAACCGCCAAACTATTAAACTATTACTTCAAGTTGAGTTGTATATTTTCTAACAGCTGCAGAGCAGCAGAGCTACCTACCTACAAGTTATATATTACATAACAACCACAAAACTATTAAACTTTTAATATATTTTCTAACAGCTGCAGAGTTACCTACCTACAAGTTATATATTACATAACAATCGCCAAACTATTAAACTTTTAAAATATTTTCTAACAGCTGCAGAGCTACCTACCTACAAGTTATATATTAGATAACAACCGCCAAACTATTAAACTATTACATCAAGTTGAGTTGTATATTTTCTAACAGCTGCAGAGCAGCAGAGCTACCTACCTACAAGTTATATATTACATAACAACCACAAAACCATTAAACTTTTAATATATTTTCTAACAGCTGCAGAGCTACCTACCTACAAGTTATATATTAGATAACAACCGCCAAACTATTAAACTATTACATCAAGTTGAGTTGTATATTTTCTAACAGCTGCAGAGCAGCAGAGCTACCTACCTACAAGTTATATATTACATAACAACCACAAAACTATTAAACTTTTAATATATTTTCTAACAGCTGCAGAGCTACCTACCTACAAGTTATATATTAGATAACAACCGCCAAACTATTAAACTATTACTTCAAGTTGAGTTGTATATTTTCTAACAGCTGCAGAGCAGCAGAGCTACCTACCTACAAGTTATATATTACATAACAACCACAAAACTATTAAACTTTTAATATATTTTCTAACAGCTGCAGAGCTACCTACCTACAAGTTATATATTACATAACAACCGCCAAACTATTAAACTATTACTGCAAGTTGAGTTGTATATTTTCTAACAGCTGCAGAGCTGCCTACCTACAAGTTATATATTAGATAACAACCGCCAAACTATTAAACTATTACATCAAGTTGAGTTGTATATTTTCTAACAGCTGCAGAGCAGCAGAGCTACCTACCTACAAGTTATATATTACATAACAACCACAAAACTATTAAACTTTTAATATATTTTCTAACAGCTGCAGAACTACCTACCTACAAGTTATATATTACATAACAACCGCCAAACTATTAAATTATTACTTCAAGTTGAGTTGTATATTTTCTAACAGCTGCAGAGCTACCTACCTACAAGTTATATATTAGATAACAACCGCCAAACTATTAAACTATTACTTCAAGTTGAGTTGTATATTTTCTAACAGCTGCAGAGCAGCAGAGCTAGCTACCTACAAGTTATGTATTACATAACAACCACAAAACTATTAAACTTTTAATATATTTTCTAACAGCTGCAGAGCTACCTACCTACAAGTTATATATTACATAACAACCGCCAAACTATTAAACTATTACTGCAAGTTGAGTTGTATATTTTCTAACAGCTGCAGAGCTACCTACCTACAAGTTATATATTAGATAACAACCGCCAAACTATTAAACTATTACATCAAGTTGAGTTGTATATTTTCTAACAGCTGCAGAGCAGCAGAGCTACCTACCTACAAGTTATATATTACATAACAACCACAAAACTATTAAACTTTTAATATATTTTCTAACAGCTGCAGAACTACCTACCTACAAGTTATATATTACATAACAACCGCCAAACTATTAAATTATTACTTCAAGTTGAGTTGTATATTTTCTAACAGCTGCAGAGCTACCTACCTACAAGTTATATATTAGATAACAACCGCCAAACTATTAAACTATTACTTCAAGTTGAGTTGTATATTTTCTAACAGCTGCAGAGCTACCTACATACAAGTTATATATTAGATAAGAGCAAAGGACTGTTCTTTGTGTGTAAACTAACAGTTAAGATGGCACTTAGTAAAATTAGTGTGTCTGAGCTAAAGCAATTACATTTTTCAACGTTGCCCATTGAAAGAAAAATTGAAATTAAAATGCTCAGGCCAACACCTATGCTTAACCTTACCCAGGTGACACAAAATGTAAAACTAGAGATTACAAAAGAGAATTCAAACCCGAGGTATATGATAAATATCCATGGATTTGTGGTTGTGAATTATCAAACAGGCTCTTTTGTTTTTATTGTCTACTGTTTGCAAAACAAAGTGGGGATTCAAGCTGGGTGAGTTATGGTGTCGCCGATTTATCACATTTAAGTCAAAAAACGAATAAACATAATTGCTCCCAATCACATTTAAACTCCACATTAGAGTTTAATTTGCTAGGAAGGGTTGATATTCGGCAACAACTTGACAGTGCATATCGCTTGAATATTAAAAAACATAATGAGCAAGTAACGAAAAATCGCTATGTTCTTTCCAAAATAATTAATTGTATTTTATTTTGCGGCGCATTTGAGCTTGCACTTCGAGGACATGACGAACGCGATGATTCATTAAATCCAGGCATTTTCAGAGGTCTTATAAACTTCTCAGCAGAGCTTGATGCATCTCTAAAAGAACATCTCGCTAATGCCACTGTTTTTAAAGGAACGTCAAAAGAAATTCAAAACGACTTATTAGACTGTATGCTTACTGTTTGCCAGAACCAAATAAAGAAGGAAATCTCAAATGCAAGTTTTGTAGCAGTGATAGCAGATGAAACTACTGATGTTTCATCTGCCTTCCAATTGGTTGTTGTTTTTAGATACATTATAGGTAACGGACAACCGGTTGAGAGATTCTGGGAATTCACTAATCCAGCTGGACATGATGCAGAATCTTTAGCTACGTGTATTCAAGCTACTTTGGAAAAAGTTATAGACAACCCAGAGAAACTGATATCGCAGAGTTACGACGGTGCAAGCGTGATGAGTGGTCAGCATGCAGGTGTTCAGGCTATAATTAAACGTACCTATAAGAATGCACATTTTGTGCATTGCTACGCACATCAGCTCAATTTAATTGTCAGCCAAGCAAGCAGTCAAAATCAACAAGTTCGAGTATTTTTTTCAAATCTAAGTGACATTACTAACTTTTTAAGTAACTCACCACAAAGGATAGCTATTCTAGATGAAACTGTTAAAAGAAGGATACCTCATGGTTCAGCCACCAGGTGGAATTTCAAGAGTCGAACCGTCAATACAGTTTTTGAAAACAGGGAACAGTTAATTGAATGCATGGAAAAAATAGAGTCAACATCGAAAAAAGAAATAGCTATAAATCAAGCAGGGGCTATTCGGCGTATGTTACAAGACTCGGTATTCGTGTTTTGTCTTACAGTTTTCCACAATATTATGCCACATGTAGATGTGTTATACAACCAACTTCAGAAAACACAAACAGATGCGGCACTTATTAGAAAACATATTAACACTTTCCAGCAGACAATGGAAAACGAAAGGAATAGAATGGACACAGTGACCATGACGATATCAGAAACAGAGGAAACATCTAGGAAAAGGAAGAGAGAAAATATTCACATTGCTCAGACTGTGGCAGCTAAAGAGATATGCGATGTTATCACAAATCAAGTAAAAGATAGATTTTCTTTTATAACTCACTACTCGGCTGTTTCTCTCCTGCAAGCGGAAAAATTTGCGGATTACGAGAAAATTTTTCCAAATCAGCTTCTTGACCAAACATCAGCTGTTTATCACACATTACAGAAAGATCGCCTGAAAACTGAACTAGGAGTAATTTACAGAAGACCAGATTTCAGAAACATGAATGGTGCCATTAGTCTTCTACAGTTTATAATTGAAAATAACTTGGACAGTACTTTCTCGGAGACCTACAAACTGTTGCAAATTATTTCAACTATTCCCGTGACAACTGCT
Organism: Bombina bombina; assembly: GCF_027579735.1. Taxonomy (NCBI): domain Eukaryota; kingdom Metazoa; phylum Chordata; class Amphibia; order Anura; family Bombinatoridae; genus Bombina; species Bombina bombina. The sequence continues at coordinate 360,816,823 of NC_069503.1, read as the reverse complement.
GAGGCTGAGAGATGTTTCTCAACTTTAAAACGAGTTAAGACATTTCTAAGGAGCACAATGACTGAGGAAAGACTGACCGCTCTAGCCATGCTGACAATTGAAAAACAATTGATAAATGACATTCCTAAATTCAACGAAAATGTTATTGATTTATTTGCCTCAAAAAAAGACAGGCGGATTGACTTGATTTACAAAACTTGTACTTGAGTTATAAACATTGTTTTAATGTTTACCTTTGAAGTAAATTATTAAGCACTAGTGTAATAGAAAAAATCTTCTTTTGTACTAGAAAGTAAAATGTTGGTGTATTTATCTTCATGTTGCCAAGGCCTTTGGTTGCATTGCCTAATATTGAACACTGGGGGCTGGGGCAACAGTAATTGAAATGTGGTTGTATTTCTCTATAAAGTGGAAGGTTCTTTAAATCCAGGAATATATATGTTTTCGTAAATGTACATTCAATATTCTTATTATTTTGCAGCTTTAATTAATCATTTGGTTAATATATATATATATATGTTATTATATAATTTAACTGAGCACCATCATGTATATTTTAAGACTAGACATGGGCAGGTAGTGTAGGCTCCTCCATTTGTGCACTGTCGCACGTGAACATGGCTGTACTGAAGAGTATGCATTCATAGATTTAAGATGTGTGTGTCCACTGTGAGGAACACAGTGAGCAATGCATGGTGAGGATATGGAAGACCACAGGCACAGTTCTTGTTAAGGCCAGAAGTAGCAGGGCAAGTAAAATATCAGAGAGGGCCAGAGGCAAAGGCAAAGGATGTTGAGAACGGTCAAAAACAGCCCACAGACCACCTCCAAAGACCTGTACTACTGGTAATATTGTTGATGGTCTCATGGATTCCACTCAATATCAGCAGATACTTGAGAATAATGTTGAGGAATCAGTCACAAACTTCAGTTGAAGTTACCCCCAGGCAGTGGCTGGATATTTCAAGAAGACGATGACCAAAAACACTGCTGGTTGAAATTGGTGGGGCCATTTGAGGGGCGTGACTTTCGCAAAGGGATGTGGCTTTTAAAAATGGGTGTTGCTTGCTAAAAGGGGCGTGGTTTTTAAAAAGGGGCGTGTTTTTTCAAAGGGGCGTGGCTTTCTAATAGGGGCAGGGTCTTGTGCACCCCCATCCTAAAAATTCACCAGCCGCCACTGTCACTAACTAATCTATTTGTTGTGAATAACAGACAGTCTTTTCACTGCAATTATTTACTATAAGCTCAAGAGTGCTATATGTGTATTCTTTCTTGGTGAATTCTGAATTCACCTCTAATTTGCTTCAAGTTTTCTCAATACACAGCACCACAAACTCATTATAATTAACTCAATGAAGACAGAAGTTATAAAGAGCTTTTTATAAACAGCTAAATAATAAGTAGTGCCATTGGTTTTCTGCTAATTTGAATTTTAAAACCCACAGGGACTCTTTCTGGTCACAATAGTGATGGAAAAGTTGTTTCAAGGGCACTAACACCTGGACTGTGGCATGCCGGAGGGGGATCCATGGCAAAACTCCCATGGAAATTTACATAGTTTATGCAGAGTCTGGTTTTAATCCATAAAGGGCATAAATCACCTAACATTCCTAAATTGTTTGGAATAACGTGCTTTAAAACATCAGGCATGATGTTGTATCGATCAGGTAGTGTAAGGGTTACGCCCGCTTCACAGTGCGCAGTGTAGGTGATATACCTGCCTTGTGACCATGCTTTGCAGACCAGGTATCAGTGGTCAGATGGACCCTTGCCCCAACACTGTGTGCCAGACATGCCATTATAGCAGACTTATATGGCTTTGGCGTTGCTTTTTGGTAATTAGAAGGAGGCTAAATGCCACTGCGCACCACACATGTTTTATGCCCAGCAGTGAAGGGGTTAATTACGGAGCATGTAGGGAGCTTGAAGAGTTAATTTTTGCTTAAGTGTAGTGTAGTAAACAACCCAAAGTATTGATCTAGGCCCATTTTAGTATATTTAATGCCACCATTTCACCGCCAAATGCGATCAAATAAAAAAAAAATTGTTCACTTTTTCACAAACTTTAGGTTTCTCACAGAAATTATTTTCAAACAAATTATGCAATTATGGCATAAATGGTTGTAAATGCTTCTCTGGGATCCCCTTTGTTCAGAAATAGCAGACTTATATGGCTATGGCGTTGCTTTTTGGTAATTAGAAGGCTGCTAAATGCCACTGCGCACAACACGTGTTTTATGCCCAGCAGTGAAGGGGTTAATTAGGGAGCATGTAGGCAGCTTGTAGAGTTAATTTTAGCTTAAGTGTAGTGTAGTAGACAACCCAAAGTATTGATCTAGGCCCATTTTAGTATATTTAATGCCACCATTTCACCGCCAAATGCGATCAATTAAAAAAAAAATTGTTCACTTTTTCACAAACTTTAGGTTTCTCACAGAAATTATTTACAAACAACTTATGCAATTATGGCATAAATGGTTGTAAATGCTTCTCTGGGATCCCCTTTGTTCAGAAATAGCAGACTTATATGGCTTTGGCGTTGCTTTTTGGTAATTAGAAGGCTGCTAAATGCCACTGTGAACCACACGTGTTTTATGCCCAGCAGTGAAGGGGTTAATTAGGGAGCATGTAGGCAGCTTGTAGAGTTAATTTTAGCTTAAGTGTAGTGTAGTAGACAACCCAAAGTATTGATCTAGGCCCATTTTGGTATATTTCATGCCACCATTTCACCGCCAAATGCGATCAAATTGAAAAAAAACTTAAATTTTTTCACAATTTTAGGTTTCTCACTGAAATTATTTACAAACAGCTTGTGCAATTATGGCACAAATGGTTGTAAATGCTTCTCTGGGATCCCCTTTGTTCAGAAATAGCAGACATATATGACTTTGGAGTTGCTTTCTGGTAATTAGAAGGCTGCTAAATGCTGCTGCGCATCACACGTGTATTATGGCTAGCAGTGAAGGGGTTAATTAGGTAGTTTGTAGGGAGCTTGCAGGGTTAATTTTAGCTTTAGTGTAGAGATCAGCCTCCCACCTGACACATCAGACCCCCTGATCCCTCCCAAACAGCTCCCTTCCCTCCCCCACCCCACAATTGTCCCCGCCATCTTAAGTACTGGCAGAAAGTCTGCCAGTACTAAAATAAAAGGTTTTTTAAAAAAAAATGTTTAATTTTTTTTAGCATATTTACATATGCTGTGGTGTAGCATCCCCCCTTAGCCCCAAACCAGATGAGTCCTTCAGGACTGTAGTGGACACTGAATACACTAGCCTAGCTATCGATTTCCCTATTAAATAAGCAGCAGCTACACTGTCCCTCCTATCACTAAGAAAGCAGCTTCCGAATTAATCTAAAATGGATGCTGTCCAGGAGGTGGGAGGGTCTGGGAGGGACGGTCTGCTGCTGATTGGCTGGAATGTGTCTTCTGACTGTGAGGTACAGGGTCAAAGTTTACTCAATGATGAGGAATAGGGGGCGGATCGAACATCGCATATGTTCGCCGTCAGCTGCGAACGCGAACATGCTATGTTCGCCGGGAACTATTCGCCGGCGAACTATTCACGACATCACTAGAAAAAAGTAAAAAAAAGAAAACTATGCAGTTAACTAGTGCTACATAGTTCAGATAGCACATTCAATGAAAATGGTGTCAAATAATTATTTACATACATTAGAAAAATAAGGAAAACACTCCAGCAGTTATTATAGAGTTGTGGAGGTGAGAGGGCAGACTTACATCTCTTCTGTTCTGGCAGTGTACAGGCTCGAGAGAACGTCTGCACAACAAACCAGTGACACTTCTGGAACTCTTGTCTGCAGACTGCAGCTGTAAGACGCCCTGCCCCCACAACAACCTGGGAACTGTAGCACATCTCTCAAAGGGGAGGGGGCACAAGTTTTACTTCACTTTGTTAACCCCACGCTTTGACTAGACAGCATTTAAGGGACAGGGAAGCAGATAAATAGCCTTGATCTTGTCCGGTATTTTTCAGTCAGCTCAGTGGCCAGCTCAGGGGGGGGGGGGATGGGGCACAGGGGGGGCCAGCGACATTTTAACAGGGGCACTGGCCCCTGTAGGCCCCCGTGTAGAACCGCCCCTCATTGGAGCTCACTGTGTGAGTATGAGAATGTTTTGAATGGATTTTTCCTCTTGATTGTTTCCTGTTAGAATGACCTACAGGTGCTCCGTTCTATGCCTCTTTGTTCACTGTGTGATTTGGGCTGTTGGTGCGAGCTGCTGTTTCTTGACACAATATATTTAATGGCTGGCTTGCTGTTCATGTAAGGTGCAGGCACGCTGTTATTAATTTTATTCTGGCCTCTTTATTTTTGTAAAAACGCTATTATTTCTTTTTTCACAGGCGCGCTGTTCTTCATTTTTTGGAAATTTTGGTTTATGCGCAGGTTAGTTATTAGTACAGGCACTCTATTATTTTGTGGTGTGGTTCAGGCCTCGCTTCAGTTTAGCGTCTTTTACCCTTTATAAGGTGCTTCTTGTTTCCTTCTGTTTGCCCATGTATAGGTTTTGCTTTGTGCTACCTTGGTGCGCTATACTGTAGTTTTGGATTGCTCACTGCTGACCTTTGGCCTATTTATTCACTTGGTTTCAGATTCTCCTTTGGTACCTTTGTCTTCTGATATAGTTTCTGACCTGGCCTGGATTTTGACCTTGATCTGTGTTTATCCCTTGGTTTTGTAAAACTTTTGTCTACCTGTTGCTGGTCCTGGGAGTTTGTTGTCACCAGTTCCTGTTTGTATCCTACCTGCCTATATTTCCTTGGCCTTGTATAGATTGTTTACTAACTCCTTATCTGGGTCCCTGTACTATCGTTGGCTGCAGAATTTCCTACTTGTACCTTCACCTGACAGGATAACAAGAGTACTGACCAGGCAATTGGATTGATAGCATGGGTTTTTCAGCAAGTCTAATACGTCATTTCTCTTTTACAATAGCCAAACTCTACCTACCACTTGATTTATTTGTAGGAGACAATCTGAAGTAGACACAGTCACTCACTGTCTTCTTTTGTTTTGCAATTTTATAATTTAAAATAATTTAAATATTTTGATTTAGGGGGGTTATTTAACAGAGCACATATACATTGAAGGGATATGAAACCCAATTTTGTTCATTCATCTATATGATACACATGAACTAGCAGTGTCAAGCTGTCAAAAACTGTCAAAATGCACTGATAAGAGGAAGTTTAATGGCTTAGAAATTAGCATATGAGCCTATCTAGGTTTAGTTTTCCACAAAGAATACCAAGAGCAATGCTAATTTGATGATAAAAGTAAATTGGAAAGTTGTTTAAAATGGAATGCCCAGTAGAATCATGAAAGTTAGATTTTGACTAGACTGTCCCTTTAAGCAATCTCTGACATGATACAAGGCACTAAAAGTTTTCTGAGCAGATATACTGTTTAAACTGCAGATGTACCAATCATATTTAGAAATTCTCCACATTCTTTTGTGTACTAAAAGCTCTCACAAAAATTGATTGCTTTTGTTAGAACTTTTTGAAAAACCATCATAACAGCACAATTCACAACATGAATTCTGATCAAAATTATAAACAGAATTAATCCCCAAAATGTTCTTACTTACAACATATCCAGTCCCAAGGAAATCCTAGTACAGTTCTCACTCCAACAATTTTTACTCTTCACTGCTCAGAATGAAATAGTTCAGCTAATCTCAGCTCCTGGGGCCCGATCTGATATGCAGCGTCGCCCGCAAAAGCCGGCGATGCCAAATTTTGCGCTGGTTTGCTATCACATATACGGCGTAACATAGAAGTTACGCTCGTATATTTCTGCCTTCGGCCGTAGTTTTTTGGCCCATAGACAGGTATACCAAACCCGCGCAGTTTGGTATCCAATATACAGCGTAAGGACTTACGTGGCGAAAATGGAGAAATCTTACTCCATTTTTACCTCGCCACAAATTGCAGGCGTAGTAAGCCTTATGCTGAGTATTGGAGCCCCGTAGCTCCCCAACCGCAATCCCCCGCCGCAATCCCTAATAAAGTGTTTAACCCCTAAACCGCCGCTCCCGGACCCCGCCGCCACCTACATTAAAATTATTAACCCCTAATGTAATCCCCCTACACCACCACCATCTATATTAAAATTATTACCCCCTAATGTGAGCCCCCTACCCCGCCGCCACCTATTTTAACTACATTACCCCCTAATCTAATCCCCCTACACCGCCGCCACCTATATTAACTATATTACCCCCTAATATGATCCCCCTACACCGCCGCCACCTATTTTAACTACATTACCCCCTAATCTAATCCCCCTACACCGCCGCCACCTATATTAAAATGATTAACCCCTAATCTAATCCCCCTACACCGCCGCCACCTATAATAAATGTATTACCCCCTAAAATACTAAAATGTCCCTACCCTAAACTAAATTACCAATAGCCCTGAAAAGGGCCTTTTGCAGGGCATTGTCCCAAAGTAACCAGCTCTATTACCAGCCCTTAAAAGGGCCTTTTGCGGGGCATTGCCCCAAAGTAACGAGCTCTATTACCTGTAATCTGACCCCCCTACACTACCGCCACCTATATTAAATATATTAACCCCTAATCTAATCCCCCTACACCGCTGCCACCTATATTAAATATATTAACCCCTAATCTGACCCCCCTACACTGCCGCCACCTATATTAAATATATTAACCCCTAATCTGACCCCCCTACACCGCCGCCACCTATATTAACTATATTAACCCTAATTATATTAGGGTTAATATAGTTATTATATTATATATATTATTAATATACGGCTAGATTTAAAGTTTTGCGGACAAAGGGGTGCGTTAGCTACGCGTGTTTTTTTCCCCCGCACCTTTTAAACAACGCTGGTATTTAGAGTTCTCTGAAGGGCTGCGTTAGGCTCCAAAAAGGGAGCGTACAGGCATATTTACCACCACTGCAACTCTCAATACCAGCGTTGCTTACGGACGCGGCCAGCTTCAAAAACGTGCTTGTGCACGATATCCCCATAGGAAACAATGGGGCAGTTTGAGCTGGAAAAAAAAAAAAGCAGAGTTCAGCTCCTAACGCAGCCCCATTGCTTCCTATGGGGAAACACTCCCTAAGTCTGCACCTAACACCCTAACATGTACCCCGAGTCTAAACACCCCTAACCTTACACTTATTAACCCCTAATCTGCCGCCCCCGCTATCGCTGACCCCTGCATATTATTTTTAACCCCTAATCTGCCGCTCCGTACACCGCCGCAACCTACATTATCCCTATGTACCCCTAATCTGCTGCCCCTAACACCGCCGACCCCTATATTATATTTATTAACCCCTAATCTGCCGCCCCCAACGTCACCGCCACCTACCTACAATTATTAACCCCTAATCTGCCGACCGGACCTCGCCGCTACTCTAATAAATGTATTAACCCCTAAAGCTAAGTTTAACCCTAACACTAACACCCCCCTAAGTTAAATATAATTTAAATCTAACGAAATAAAATAAATCTTTTTAAATAAATTAATCCTATTTAAAGCTAAATACTTACCTGTAAAATAAACCCTAATATAGCTACAATATAACGAATAATTATATTGTAGCTATTTTAGGATTTATATTTATTTTACAGGCAACTTTGTATTTATTTTAACCAGGTACAATAGCTATTAAATAGTTAATAACTATTTAATAGTTACCTAGTTAAAATAATTACAAAATTACCTGTAAAATAAATCCTAACCTAAGTTACAATTAAACCTAACACTACACTATAATTAAATTAATTAAATAAACTACCTATTATCTACAATTAAATCCACTAAACGAAATTACAAAAAAAAAACCCCCACTAAATTACAAAAAAAAACAAACACTAAATTACAAAAAATAAAAAAAGATTACATTAATTTAAACTAATTACACCTACTCTAAGCCCCCTAAAAAAATAACAAAACCCCCCAAAATAAAAAAAATGCCCTACCCTATTCTAAAATAAAAATTTTACAGCTCTTTTACCTTACCAGCCCTTAAAAGGGCCTTTTGCGGGGCATGCCTCAAAGAAAAAAGCTCTTTTGCATTTAAATAAACATACAATACCCCCCCCAACATTACAACCCACCACCCACATACCCCTAATCTAACCCAAACCCCCCTTAAAAAACCTAACACTAAGCCCCTGAAGATCTTCCTATCTTATCTTCACCACGCCGGGTATCACCGATCCGTCCAGAAGAGGGTCCGAAGTCTTCACCCTATCCGGCAAGAAGAGGTCCAGAAGAGGGTCCGAAGTCTTCATCCTATCCGGAAGAAGAGGGCATCCGGACCGGTAGACATCTTCATCCAGGCGGCATCTTCTATCTTCTTCCATCCGGCGCGGAGCGGGACCATCTTGAAGCAGCCGATTGAACTTGAATCTGATTGGCTGATTCAATCAGCCAATCAGATTTTTCCTACCTTAATTCTGATTGGCTGATAGAATCCTATCAGCCAATCGGAATTCGAGGGACGCCATCTTGGATGACGTCCCATGAAGGAACCTTTATTCGTCGGGAGTCGCCGGAAGAAGAGGATGGATCCGCGTCGGCTGCTTCAAGATGGTCCCGCTCCGCGCCGGATGGAAGAAGATAGAAGATGCCGTCTGGATGAAGATGTCTACCGGTCCGGATGCCCTCTTCTTGCCGGATAGGATGAAGACTTCGGACCCTCTTTTGGACCTCTTCTTGCTGGATAGGATGAAGACTTCGGACCCTCTTCTGGACGGATCGGTGATACCCGGCGTGGTGAAGATAAGGTAGGAAGATCTTCAGGGGCTTAGTGTTAGGTTTTTTAAGGGGGTTTTGGGTTAGATTAGGGGTATGTGGGTGGTGGGTTGTAATGTTGGGGGGGGATTGTATGTTTATTTAAATGCAAAAGAGCTGTTTTCTTTGGGGCATGCCCCGCAAAAGGCCCTTTTAAGGGCTGGTAAGGTAAAAGAGCTGTAGAATTTTTATTTTAGAATAGGGTAGGGCATTTTTTTTTTTGGGGGGGGGGGCTTTGTTATTTTTTTAGGGGGCTTAGAGTAGGTGTAATTAGTTTAAAATTCATGTAATCTTTTTTTATTTTTTGTAATTTAGTGTTTTTTTTTTGTAATTTAGTGTTTTTTTTTTTGTAATTTAATTTAGTTGATTTAATTGTAGATAATTGTAGGTAGTTTATTTAATTAATTTAATTATAGTGTAGTGTTAGGTTTAATTGTAACTTAGGTTAGGATTTATTTTACAGGTAATTTTGTAATTATTTTAACTAGGTAGCTATTAAATAGTTATTAACTATTTAATAGCTATTGTACCTGGTTAAAATAAATACAAAGTTGCCTGTAAAATAAATATAAATCCTAAAATAGCTACAATGTAATTATTAATTATATTGTAGCTATATTAGGGCTTATTTTACAGGTAAGTATTTAGCTTTAAATAGGATTAATTTATTTAATAAGATTTATTTTATTTTGTTAGATTTAAATTATATTTAACTTAGGGGGGTGTTAGGGTTAGGGTTAGACTTGGCTTTAGGGGTTAATACATTTATTATAGTAGCGGTGAGGTACGGTCGGCAGATTAGGGGTTAATAAGTGTAGGTAGGTAGCGGCGATGTTGGGGGGGGGGCAAATTAGGGGTTAATAAATATAATATAGGGGTCGGCGATGTTAGGGGCAGCAGATTAGGGGTACATAGGGATAATGTAGGTTGCGGCGGTGTGCAGTCGGCAGATTAGGGGTTAAAATTTTTTATTAGAGTGGCGGCGATGTGGGGGGACCTCGGTTTAGGGGTACATAGGTAGTTTATGGGTGTTAGTGTACTTTAGAGCACAGTAGTTAAGAGCTTTATGAACCAGCGTTAGCCCAGAAAGCTCTTAACTCCTGGCTTTTTTCTGCGGCTGGAGTCTTGTCTTTAGAATTCTAACGCTCACTTCAGCCAAGAATCTAAATACCAGCGTTAGAAAGATCCCATTGAAAAGATAGGATACGCAATTGACGTAAGGGGATCTGCAGTATGGAAAAGTCGCGGCTGGAAAGTGAGCGTTAGACCCTTTCCTGACTGACTCTAAATACCAGCGGGCGGCCAAAACCAGCCTTAGGACCCCCTAACGCTGGTTTGGACGGCTAACGCAGAACTCTAAATCTAGGCGATAGTTAATAATTAATATAGTTATTATATTATATATATTAACTATATTAACCCTATCTAACCCTAACACCCCTAACTTAATTATTATTGCAATAAATCTAAATAATATAATCTTATTAACTAAAATATTCCTATTTAAAACTAAATACTTACCTATAAAATAAACCTTAAGATAACTACAATATAATTAATAATTACATTGTAGCTATTTTAGGGTTTATATTTATTTTACAGGTAACTTGGTATTTATTTTAACTAGGTACAATAGCTATTAAATAGTTAAAAACTATTTAATAGCTACCTAGTTAAAATAATTACCAATTTACCTGTAAAATAAATCCTAACCTAAGTTACAAATACACCTACACTATCAATAAATTAATTAAATAAACTACAATTATCTAAACTAAAATATAATTAAATACACTAAACTAAATTACAAAAACAAACACTAAATTACAAAAAATAAAAAAAGATTACAAGAATTTTAAGCTAATTACACCTAATCTAAGCCCCCTAATAAAATAACAAAGCCCCCCAAAATAAAAAAATGCCCCTACCCTAAACTAAATTACAAAAAGTAATCAGCTCTATTACCAGCCCTTAAAAGGGCCTTTTGTGGGGCATTGCCCCAAAGTAATCAGCTCTTTTACCTGTAAAAAAAAGAACAACCTCCCCCCATTACAACCCACCACCCACACACCCCTACTCTAAAACCCACCCTATCCCCCCTTAAAAAAAAACTAAGTCTAACCCCCAAGTGCTCCTTACCTGTCCTGAAGACCGGCGGAGAAGGTCCTGTTGCAGGCGGAGAAGTCTTCTTCCAGGCGGCGACCTCTTCTTCTTCCAGGAACCAGCCGGCGCGGAGCGGAGGAGTTGAAGACCGATGACCGCGGAGCTGAAGACCGTCCTCTCTGGAACTGAAGACCGGCGATGCTGGAACTGAAGACCGGAGCCATGGAGCGTGGAGGATCCTCTTCATACGATCGCCGCCGTACACTGAATCGGAATTCAAGGTACGCGATTAAAAATGGCGTCCCTTGAATTCCTATTGGCTGATTTGAGCTTTCAAATTCAAATCAGCCAATCGGATGAAAGCTACTTTAATTCTATTGGTTGATTAGAATAGCCAATAGAATTACAGTAGCTCTTATTCTATTGGCTAATCAAATCAGCCAATAGAATTAAAGTAGCTTTCATCCGATTGGCTGATTTGAATTTGAAGGCTCAAATCAGCCAATAGGAATTCAAAGGACGCCATTTTTAATTGCGTACCTTGAATTCCGATTCAGTGTACTGCGGCAATCGTATGAAGAGGATCCTCCACGCTCCATGGCTCCGGTCTTCAGTTCCAGTGTCGCCGATCTTCAGTTCCTGCATCGCCGGTCTTCAGTTCCAGAGAGGACGGTCTTCAGCTCCGCGGTCCTCAGTCTTCAACTCCTCCGCTCCGCGCCGGCTGGTTCCTGGAAGAAAAAGAGGTCGCCGCCTGGAAGAAGACTTCTCCACCTGGAACAGGACCTTCTCCGCCGGTCTTCAGGACAGGTAAGGAGCACTTGGGGGTTAGACTTAGGTTTTTTAAGGGGGGATAGGGTGGGTTTTAGAGTAGGGGTGTGTGGGTGGTGGGTTGTAATGGGGGGGGTTGTTCTTTTTTTTCACAGGTAAAAGAGCTGATTACTTTGGGGCAATGCCCCTCAAAAGGCCCTTTTAAGGGCTGGTAATAGAGCTGATTACTTTTTGTAATTTAGTTTAGTGTAGGGACATTTTTTTTATTTTGGGGGGCTTTGTTATTTTATTAGGGGGCTTAGATTAGGTGTAATTAGCTTAAAGTTCTTGTAATATTTTTTTATTTTTTGTAATTTAGTGTTTGCTTTTTTTGTAATTTAGTTTAGTGTATTTAATTATATTTTAGTTTAGATAATTGTAGTTTATTTAATTGATTTATTGATAGTGTAGGTGTATTTGTAATTAGGTTAGGATTTATTTTACAGGTAAATTGGTAATTATTTTAACTAGGTAGCTATTAAATAGTTATTAACTATTTAATAGCTATTGTACCTAGTTAAAATAAATACCAAGTTACCTGTAAAATAAACATAAACCCTAAAATAGCTACAATGTAATTATTAATTATATTGTAGCTATCTTAAGGTTTATTTTATAGGTAAGTATTTAGTTTTAAATAGGAATATTTTAGTTAATAAGATTATATTATTTAGATTTATTGCAATAATAATTAAGTTAGGGGTGTTAGGGTTAGATAGGGTTAATATAGTTAATATATATAATATAATAACTATATTAATTATTAACTATATTAATAATATATATAATATAATAACTATATTAACTATATTACCCTAATATAATTAGGGTTAATATAGTTAATATAGGTGGCGGTGGTGTAGGGGGGTCAGATTAGGGGTTAATATATTTAATATAGGTGGCGGCGGTGTAGGGGGATTAGATTAGGGGTTAATATATTTAATATAGGTGGCGGCGGTTTAGGGGGATTAAATTTAATATAGGTGGCGGCGGTGTAGGGGGGTCAGATTACAGGTAAAAGAGCTGATTACTTTGGGACAATGCCCCGCAAAAGGCCCTTTTAAGGGCTGGTAATAGAGCTGGTTACTTTGGGGCAATGCCCCGCAAAAGGCCCTTTTAAGGGCTGGTAATAGAGCTGGTTACTTTGGGACAATGCCCTGCAAAAGGCCCTTTTCAGGGCTATTTGTAATTTAGTTTAGGGTAGGGACATTTTAGTATTTTAGGGGGTAATACATTTATTATAGGTGGCGGCGGTGTAGGGGGATTAGATTAGGGGTTAATACATTTAATATAGGTGGTGGCGGTGTAGGGGGATTAGATTAGGGGTTAATAATTTTAATATAGGTGGCGGCAGTGTAAGGGGGTCAGATTAGGGGGTAGTACATATAATGTAGGTGGCGGCGGGGTAGGGGGTTCACATTAGGGGTTAATATAGTTAATGTAGCTGGCGGCGGGGTAGGGGGGTCAGATTAGGGGGTAATACATTTAATGTAGCTGGCGGCGGGGTCCGGGAGCGGCGGTTTAGGGGTTAATATACAGGGAGTGCAGAATTATTAGGCAAGTTGTATTTTTGAGGATTAATTTTATTATTGAACAACAACCATGTTCTCAATGAACCCAAAAAATGTATTAATATCAAAGCTGAATAGTTTTGGAAGTAGTTTTTTGTTTGTTTTTAGTTATAGCTATTTTAGGGGGATATCTGTGTGTGCAGGTGACTATTACTGTGCATAATTATTAGGCAACTTAACAAAAAACAAATATATACCCATTTCAATTATTTATTTTTACCAGTGAAACCAATATAACATCTCAACATTCACAAATATACATTTCTGACATTCAAAAACAAAACAAAAACAAATCAGTGACCAATATAGCCACCTTTCTTTGCAAGGACACTCAAAAGCCTGCCATCCATGGATTCTGTCAGTGATTTGATCTGTTCACCATCAACATTGCGTGCAGCAGCAACCACAGCCTCCCAGACACTGTTCAGAGAGGTGTACTCTTTTCCCTCCTTGTAAATCTCACATTTGATGATGGACCACAGGTTCTCAATGGGGTTCAGATCAGGTGAACAAGGAGGCCATGTCATTAGATTTTCTTCTTTTATACTCTTTCTTGCCAGCCACGCTGTGGAGTACTTGGACGCGTGTGATGGAGCATTGTCCTGCATGAAAATCATGTTTTTCTTGAAGGATGCAGACTTCTTCCTGTACCATTGCTTGAAGAAGGTGTCTTCCAGAAACTGGCAGTAGGACTGGGAGTTGAGCTTGACTCCATCCTCAACCCGAAAAGGCCCCACAAGCTCATCTTTGATGATACCAGCCCAAACCAGTACTCCACCTCCACCTTGCTGGCGTCTGAGTTGGACTGGAGCTCTCTGCCCTTTACCAATCCAGCCACGGGCCCATCCATCTGGCCCATCAAGACTCACTCTCATTTCATCAGTCCATAAAACCTTAGAAAAATCAGTCTTGAGATATTTCTTGGCCCAGTCTTGACGTTTCAGCTTGTGTGTCTTGTTCAGTGGTGGTCGTCTTTCAGCCTTTCTTACCTTGGCCATGTCTCTGAGTATTGCACACCTTGTGCTTTTGGGCACTCCAGTGATGTTGCAGCTCTGAAATATGGCCAAACTGGTGGCAAGTGGCATCTTGGCAGCTGCACGCTTGACTTTTCTCAGTTCATGGGCAGTTATTTTGCGCCTTGGTTTTTCCACACGCTTCTTGCGACCCTGTTGACTATTTTGAATGAAACGCTTGATTGTTCGATGATCACGCTTCAGAAGCTTTTCAATTTTAAGAGTGCTGCATCCCTCTGCAAGATATCTCACTATTTTTTACTTTTCTGAGCCTGTCAAGTCCTTCTTTTGACCCATTTTGCCAAAGGAAAGGAAGTTGCCTAATAATTATGCACACCTGATATAGGGTGTTGATGTCATTAGACCACACCCCTTCTCATTACAGAGATGCACATCACCTAATATGCTTAATTGGTAGTAGGCTTTTGAGCCTATACAGCTTGGAGTAAGACAACATGCATAAAGAGGATGATGTGGTCAAAATACTCATTTGCCTAATAATTCTGCACTCCCTGTATTTATTGTTAGGAGTGAGAGGGGGGATTGCGGATAGAGGGGTATACATGTCTGGCTATGTTTGGGAGGCGTGTTAGACAGTTACGGGTGATTTTATAATTTAGTCAGTTTTTTTAGGCGGCGGCAGTTTCTAAAGTGCCGTAAGTCACTGGCGACTCCAGAAATTTGTACTTACGCAGATTTCTGGACTTCTCTAGTTTGTCCGACTTACGGCACTTTAGCATCTGACGGCGCCGTATATATGATAGCTCGAGTTGTGAGCTGAAACTATGGGCGGCGCAGGTTTCCACGCTTGCGCCGAAACCTGCGCCGTATATCGGATCACGCCCCCAGTTCTTTAAAGTAAATAAAATCACTATAAAGCATGAAACAACGGTCACAACCACACATCAAGGCTACTCTTTAATAAATAAAAATGTACAACGTTATAACACACAGTATTACACTGACTATGCATTGCGCCGCAACAGCTGTAGTACCCAAATGCCCTCGCTCTCTTCAAGGCACTTCTGGTTGTTGCTCAAGGTGAAAAGTAGGATTTTAGTACTGACTGTCTCTAGAGTTCAATAACAGTAACCATTTTCTAGTGTTCTATGCATTTTATTTGTCCTCAACAAACTTTATCAATAGCCCTTTTTTCTATGTGGAGAACATTGGAATGTAAAATATTTATATTTGGGTTTAGAGCTGTAGGTCTAACCTGGTGTCTGGTTAGCACACAAGGGATAAGTGCTAACCCGCCAGTGTTAAAAGTTTACTTCCAGTGGTGTTTGTACAGTCGCGAAAGCACTTAATAGCGCACCACTTGTAATCTGGCCCAGAATTGGTGAAGGTGGATAATCTGGTAAAGCATCTTGAAGCTGTAAATTTTGCCCACTGTATTCAAATTTTTTCCTATTAAAAGTTCAAGTGCAAATAAATCATATGAGTATTTTATTTATGCTCAATAAGTAAATTATTTTTCTCCTTATTTTGTTGTTCTTGTGTGTAAGATTAATACAATAGATGCCAGATACATCAAATAATATGCATATCCAATGAGTATACAGAATCTATTAAAAAATATGCAATTTATTTTTAAGATATAAATCACTTATACTAATGCAAACAACTATTATCATGGTTATTAGCTATAAAAATATATTTAATCAATGGATTTTGAAAAAATGCTCCAATCATACTCAGGCGTTAAAAGATATACTGCAGGTAGATTGCTATTAGGCCCTTTTGTTCTCTCGTCCCTGGAAGGAAACACATTGAACTAGATTACAAGCGGAGCACTAATTTATCGCGCGCCGCAGATGGGCAAATTCTCCCGTTTACGGGTGCTTGATAAATAACCAGCCGTTAAAAGTGGCTAGTTATTGTTGCAGCGAGCTCGCAGTAGCAATTAGCGTTAAAAAAATTAACCAGAGGTAAGAACTCTGGTTAATTTTTAAATGTCCAGCAGTTGCCCCCAAAATAACATTGTGAGGTCACTTTTAAAAAAATAAAATAAAATCTGCACTAAGCAGTTTTTGGGGGCTAAAGTTGGCGGGTGTGGGGTGTTAGAAAAAAAAACGGCATGAGATTGAGGGTCCTATTGGAGCCTATGGAAGCACTCTTGTATTGCACCTCACTTGTAATACCAGCGCACATTTGCATGCGCTGGTATTACTAAGTTGAGGGTAAGTATAACTTTCGTGGAAGCTATATTTTGCGCTCAACTTGTAATCTAGCCCATTATTAGAACATCTCTTACATTTTTGGCTTAACACAAATAATATACATTATATTTATCTTTAGTGCTTTTTTTTTTTACTGCAGTTTTAAGTGAAGTTATGAACAATGGGGCAATTACATAATTCTTGCATAGCCATAGCATAAATAATGTGTTTAACTTAAAAGCACTGTTTTGTGTATCACTATGTCATTTTTACTTTTAACTTACTAATAATAAAAAATATGCTATTTAATCAAAAAGATATTTCTCCCAAATCATACGTCAGCTGAGGATCTAAACATTCAATCAGTAGTTCTTGCACAAGGTTAAACTGGAGCACTCTGGTTAAAGAAGTTCAGTTCAATTTACATAAGGAATCAGACACACTGGAAGAATGAAGCAATCGGATTACATAAGCTAAGTCAAATATATGGCAAACATGCTGGAATAAGAGGTGCTGCACGTCTGGTTATAACAGCTAGATATTTCTAACTGCACAGTTTAGCAAAAACTGTTTGTTAATACTCATCTGGACTTGGGTGTGTCTGAAGTTCTGAAACAATTGTGATCAGATTCTATAGTGCATTACCCCTGTAGATTTCACTGATTTATCTTGTGAAGTGTATTCAGGTGCGTTTGCCACAAAATGTGTAAAGCACCTACTACACTCATAGAAAAAGACATGTACACAAAACTAGAAGTAAATAAAAGTTAAAGTACAATGAAAACACAACAGTTTCCTTATTAAAGGGACAGGAAACCCAAAATGTTTCTTTCATGATTTAGGTAGAACATACAATTTTAAACAACTTTCCAGTTTACTTCTATTATCACATTTCTTTTATTCTCTTGGTATCCTTTGTTGACAGAGCAGCAATGCACTGCTGGTTTCTTACTGACTACATGGGGTGAGCCAATGACAATAGATACATATATATATATGCAGCCACCAATCAGCAGCTAGAACAAGAGAAGGAATCAAATTAAATAATAGAAGTAAATTGGAAAGTTGTTTAAAATGTTATACTCTTTTTATGACTTCCCTTTAAGTGCCAGATTACAAGTGGAGCGCTATTTAATGCTCCCTTTCGAGCGTTAACTGCGGGTTGCGTTTGTATTACAAGTTGAAAGGAAAATGTTTTCGCTTGTACAATTACCCAAAAAGTGTGAAAAAACAAACACAATATATATATATATATATATATATATATATATTTATAAATACATAGAACATATTCCGATATGTGAAGAACATTGGAATGTGAAATATTTACAGCAAATACACAGTTAAACACTATGGGCCAGATTACCAGTGGAGAGCAAATTAAAACTCTAATTTGAGTGTTAATTGCGCTAGAAGTAAGATTTTTGCGCTCATATTATTAATTAAAAGTAAACCATTTTCCCCTCCCGCGGTAACCCAACTAGCGCAAAATATCCAAAGTCAGAATATCACGTGCATATTCACCTAATCCCCTATAAAAGTCAATGGAGAAAAAAAGTGAAAAAAACAACAACCCACTCTTACATTCCAATGTTCTACACATAGAATAATATGTTCTATTTATTCATAAATAAATATTTCTACATATATCTCATGGTTTTTAGGTACAATATATATCTATACCTATATATACACAAAAAATGAAGAAAGAATTCGATCCGTAGGTCAAATGAGTGAGTTAAAAACAACTTTATTTGTTATCCATTAAAAAGTCCCTGGAGGGGTCCTACAGCAAAGAAACATAGAGCACTGTGTACTCAAGCTGACATGTTTCGGCTGTGTGCCGTAATCATAGCTTGATTGAGGGCATCAGTGCTAACCATTTAAAATACAATGTTAATTCTGATTGGTTAAAACATGATTACACATTTTCAATGTTAGAACTAAAGTGCTGTGTTAACCTATTCCCTGCCTGATTATTTTATGCTGCTGACCAACTACTAACTTTTGTTGAAAAATTACATTCTTGTATTTGTATGTAAGTGTAGATATGGGAAACTGTGAAAAATTATTTGAAGATTTGGACCTAATGCACTATATGACCATCATTAAAGTGGGTGAAATAAATTAGGTATTCTATTTTGCGTTGTTTTTAAACATTCTGTTTAGCGCATTATTTCTGTTTTATGTATTAATTATGTACCTAAGTTGTAACACTAACTGATTGAGGACCGTACCTATAGTGAATAAAATTCTTGTTGTAGTTTTTATCTATCTACTTGGAAGACCTCTGATAAGTTTCACTGGACTGGTGACTTATTATACATTATGCTTACTAATCGATATCATTATGTAAGTGCATAACAGAGACACTTCTTTTTCTTCTCTAGTGATTTATTCTATTTACTGTTAAGGTACGGAAGAGTGTATGTATTACACATTTATCTAAATGTTCTGTCTAACAATCAAAGCTTTTTCCCAATAGTATGTTATGAGATTTTTGGAAATTTGAAAATCTGAAGTACTTAGTGTTTGCTTAGTAATGTTGTGTGAATATGAATATAATTCTACAATACTGTTTATTAATTTGTTACTATTGCCAGTAGTTTATTAGATCATATTCGGAGTTCAGACCCCTTGGCACTCTTGTTTGGAGTTTAAAGATCCAATACATCTCTCTTTTTCCAAAAATTAGATTCCTGTCCCCACCTCTTAAAGGGGTTTTGATTCTTTCAATGGCTTGCCATCTCAGAGTGGTACTGCTTTTATTGTGTGAATCTTTGAAATGTCTGACCAAGGGGGTAGTTGCCTCTCCCATTTTGATGGTAGACAAATGATTACGTATTCGGACATTAACCTCAGTTGAGGTGAGTCCTACATATTGCAGCTTACATTCCACACAGGATAGAACATATATGACATAGGAGGATGTACAGTTTAGGCAGGAGGTTATTTTAAACACTTCACCTGTGACTTCTGAACGAAATTCATTCGAGATAATGGCTTTGTCACGCGGTTTACATCTGGCCCTACCACATCTGTACATCCCCCTATGCCTTAGCCAAGAGCTTTCTTCTGTGCCTGTTATCCTGGGCAATTCAGAGGGTGCTAAATAATTTCCTATAGTTTTGCTTTTCCGATAAGAGCATCTGAGGCCCCTATCCACACTGTCTATACACACATACACAGTAGAACCCTAGGACTAATTGCGATGTGACAAGTTGAAATAAGAAGGTGAAGTGAAAAAGGTGAGGCAATCGTGTAATCATAGTATATAAGGGGCCTCCAAAAAAGGCCTAGTCCTTCAACAGCAAGGATGGGTCAAGGCTCTCCAATCTGCCAACAGATGCATACGTGAATAATCCAACACTTTGTGAACAACTTTCCCCAAAAACAAATCGGTAGGATTTTGGGCATTTCACCTTAGACAGTGCACAATATAATTAAAAGATTCAAGGAATCTGGTCAAATCTCTGTGCATAAAGGTCAAGGCCAAAAACCACTTCTGAATGCGCGTGATCTCCGATCCCTCAGACGTCACTGTCTCAAAAAATGTTATGAGTCTGTAATGGATATTCTGAAATAGGCTCTGGAATACTTTGGTAAACCTTTGTATTGTCAGTCAACACCATCCGCGCTGCATCCACAGATGCAAGTTAAGGCTTTACTATGCAAAGCAGAAGCCATATATCAACACTTTCCAGAAGCGCCGCTGACTTTTTCTGGGCTCAGTCTCATCTGTGATGGACATTAGCCCATTAGTCAACATTTCAAATAGTTTAAATAAAAAACAGCTGTCGTGTTCTCCAGGCAAAGAGGAAAAAGACCATCCAAGCTGTTATCAGCATCAGGTTAAAAACCATCATCTGTCATGGTATGGGGTTTCCATGGGTAACTTGCACATCTGTGAGGGCACCATTAATGCAGAAAGATATATATATACATTTTGGAGCAATATATGCTGCTATTCAGATGTTGTCTGTTCCAGGGACATCCCTGCATTTTCCAGCAGGACAACGCAAAACCCCATTCTGCCCAGATTACAAGCGCATGGATGCGTAAGAAGAAAGTGCGGGTGCTAGCATGTCTGCAGTCCTGACCTGTCTCTGATTGAGAATGTGTGGCGCATTATGAAGCTCACAATAAGGAAACAAAGGCCCCGTACAGTTGATCAGCTGAAGACATGCATAATGAATGAAGGGGAAAAAATTCTGCTCGCTAAACTTAATCAACTGGTGTCTTCGGTGCCCAAACGCTTAATAAGTGTTATTAAAAGAAAAGGTGATGTTACACAGTGGTAACAGTCGACTGTCCCAACTTTTTTGGAGTGTGTTGCAGTCATCAGATTTGAAATAAGTGTATATTTTTAAAAATAAATTAAATTCACAAAGTAAAACATCAAATAATGTGTTAATAATTAGTTTTCATAATAATACAGGGTGAATTGAATTTTCAAATGACTCTTTTAGTTTGTATTTTTGCATTTTCCATACTGTCCCAACTTATTTTGAAATTGGGTTTATATATATATATATATATATATATATATATATATATATATATATATATATATATATATATATATATATATATATATATATATATAGGAATATCTATTTATAAATACATATAACATATTCTGCTCTGTGCAGAACATTGGAATGTGAAATATTTACAGTAAATACATTGTTAAAACCTTTATTAAATATGAATATTGCATCATATGTTTTTTCATGTTTTCATTTACTTAAAGGGACAGTCAAGTCCAAAAAAACCTTTCATGTTTCAAATAGGGCATGGAATTTTAAACAACTTTCCAATTTACTTTTATCACCAATTTTTCTTTGTTCTCTTGGTATTCTTAGTTGAAAGCTAAACCTAGGAAGGCTCATATGATGATTTCTAAGCCCTTGAAGGCCGCCTCTTATTACATGCTTTTTTATTTTCTTTTAATAACAGGGGAGAGCTAGTTCATGTAAACCATATAGATAACATTATGGTTAGCCTGTGGATTGTGGCAGACACTGAACTAAATGGATAAAATGAAAGTCACTAGATAATAAATAAAATGTCCTGTGATCAGGGGGCTGCCAGAAGATGCTTAGATACAGAGGTAAAAAGTATATTAATATAACAGTGTTGATTGTGCAAAACTGGGGAATGGGTAATAAAGGGATAATCTATTTTTTAAAACAACAAAAATGCTGGTGTTAACTGTCCCTTTAATGGCAAATGTCTCCAATGTACTCCTTTATGTGTGTACATATGTATTTATATGTGTATATATGTCTGTAAATAAATTTAAACATATAAATACATATGTACACACACACATATATAGATAGATATTTAGACATGTATATGTATGTATGTCTATATTAAAGCCCTTTGCCTGCCTTTCATATCTTTGAGCCCTTATAACTTTTTTGTAATAATTTTTAAAACTAATTTTTATTAGACAGTGTTATTATGAGCATAACTGTACTTTGTAATGTATTTTTTATGTTTTGTGCAACTTTTATTGTTTTGCGAAACAGTTAACCAGAGCTGCCTGTATGTTAAGACAAACAATGCTGCAATATTTCAATCACTTACAATATGTAGATGACTTTGAAATTCTATCCATCTGTTTTTGATACATAATTTTTATGTAGGTGATAAAATATAAATGAACTTTAATTATGCTCTTCAGTATTAATTAGAATTTTACCAACAATAAAAATGCAAACTTGCAAAGCATGTGTATATATGCCAGCGAGATTAAAAGTATCAACAGATGCTTCATGATTAATAAAATCCAATTCATACATATCACTGAATCATGTGTTCCCTGAATACACAGTAAGTAGTGCAGCTATCTAGACTAATGAAAGCACTTATAATAAATGTAAATCCCATTTGGCATTCATCTCTGTTATTGCTTTAACTCAAGTGTATTGACAATACATTAAAACACTGTTTATTCAAAGTTGTACTTTACTTAAACATTTGTCTTAACAATCTTAAAAAAGGAATCATATTAATGATTGGTATCTGCTTCCTAGCATGTGACTGACTAAAGTAATTAATTGATATTACTAACAGTAATTAGTAAGAAGTTAAATAAACATAAAACAACATGATCCAGATACAGCATACCATTTTAAACAACTTTTCAATTTACTTCTATGATCTAATTTCCTTAGTTTTCTTGGCATCTTTTGCTGAAAAGTATACCTAGGTAAGCTCAGCAGCTGGGAGCTAGCTGCTAATTGGTGGCTGCACACAAATGCCTCTTATCATTGGCTTACCAATGTGCTAGCTCCGAGTAATGCCTTCCTGCTCATTCAATAAGGATACCAAAAGAATGATGCACAATTGATAATAGAAGTAAATTGGAGAGAAATATATGCTCTATCTGAATCATAAAAGAAATTGTGTCGTGTTCCTTTAGTTATGCAGGAAATGTAAATCTGGATATGTCAAATGGCAAAACTTTTGTTTACCATCCATTGTGCCATGAACAGGGGTTGACGCTTATAAATTCTATGGGGCACCTAATAACTTTGCCTATGTTTATTTGCAACAGGATTGCTGGTTAGCCATTACCTGTGTTTGAAAAACTCTTTTTTTAATTTTCTTATATAGGAATTCTCACTAGTGGAAGAAATTGTGAAGGAGCGTTCCAGTTTACAAGTTTGATAATGTACGCACAAGCACTTTGAAACAAACTGTTGTGACAGTGTTTGGACTTAGTGTGTATGGAGATACGTCCCCTATAAAACACAGTTACTAAGGATGAATCTCATGTAAAGGTCTCCTAGGCAGATATAATGTTGTAAGGCAGTGGGCCTGATATTCAAAACCTCACTGCTCAGGCAAGATATTCTAAGAAGTCTCGTCGGTACGGCAAGACCATTGTAAATAATTTAGAGACACAAATTTTATCTCGAGAAATATTTATGTTTTTATATAGTGTCCTTTATGTGAAACGGAGACTCCTACATTACAATACAAGGTCTAAAAAAATCCCAAAGATTTTGTGTGATTTCTCTCCATGAAGGTGAGTTTTTGAATATCAGGCCCAGTGGGTTTACGCTTTATACATTGTCATGTCAAAATGTAGTATCAGAAGATATTATAAGTCCTTTCAGTAGAAACCCATAGTCGCCATCTTGTTTTAAGAGCAAAATGGGTAACCGGAAGGGGAGGAGCTAGCAGCAAGTTGGGACGCTAGCACCCGGCTCTAGTAAGAAGGGCAATTTCTACAAGCCCCCTCCTGCATTTTCTCCTTGGCCAGTGGGGAGATAATCTGGCCCGGATAGAGGGTAGCAGAAGCCGGCACCTACTTTGCAGATGGCCTCAGGAGCAGAGTCGTGACGCCAAACGGCGTTCAGCTACATAACAGCCCAGAGTCCACACAGTGAAGCAAGACAAGCAGCAACTGGGTAATACCTACAGCAGTCAGAAGGGGAACGGAGATAAAGCGGAAAAGCAGAGGCGGCAGTCACGGAGGTGTCCGAGACCGACGGCTTCTTAATATACCGTGCCTAGTAATCCCTCCCATAGAAGAACCCCAAACAGATCTGCGGCAGCCCAACATAGGAAACGGTCGGTTGGAGAACTGGAACAGCTGTTTAGGACTGCTTGTCTGAGCAAGTGAAACATTGCAGTCATGCTAGATAAGGAAATAGGTATCACGGGCAAGATCCGTCCAATCTCTGGCTGGTAAGAAACCTTTACTTCTCAAGAAATTGGGACTTGTTAAACCCACACTCTGATTTAAGAAACATAAAGCTGAACTTTAAATATGGTGGTAATCCGGGGCCAGGTGGAGGATTGAGAAGCATTAACTCCCAAAAGTTTACTTTAAAACCCCCTCATATCCTGTTAAGTGCTCCTAAAATTTATCACCAAAGGAAGGGGTGTGGAGTGAAGCTCTATATGAGCACAGACAGTACTAACATATAAACTAGGCATTATAGGTACTGGTAAATCGTGCTCTTGAAGATTCAGTTGGTATATAAGCTGGACCTTGCAAGTTAAAAGAGATATATTTACTCTTTAGGAACAAAGAGACTTAAAGGGAATACTGGTTCTCTTAGAAAACCTTAACCCTGTAAAAAACTTTTTTTTGCCTGGAGTTGCTGCAGCTTATATATCTTGGTTAAGCAAGAGACTTGAAGGGAATATCAGGTCTTCTAGAAAATCTTAACCCTGTAAAAACTTTCCTTTGCCTGGAGTGGCAGCAGCCTACATAACTTGGTTAAGCAATATTAACCATTTACAATTCCTGCAACAAGGATCATAGTTTATATATATATATATGCATTTATTTGTTTAGAGTCACATAATAAAGTATGATGTGGTTTAGACAGCTTTGCATAAAAATGATATAAGGCAGTGTGAAACTGGTCTTGAGGATAAACTATTTCAGCCATTATCCTCTATTTATGGTGTGGTCAAAGCTTAGGCTCATATAGTGGCTATCTGTAAGCTTAGCAGGTTAGGATTATAAGAAGTTGTTTAAAGCGGCAGGAGCACCTGTTATTTATTTTGTTTATTGTGATAGTTATATACTACTTTCACTTGTATGCACTGTTTTCAAAAGAAAGTTCACACTAATAGAGTATTAAGATTGCTTTAGTTTTGTAGCAACATATATGTGTGTATGGGTCAGTCTATAATATCTATATACACATGTAGAGGTGTTTATAGGCACAAGTTAAATTACACGTGTTGACTTGGACCAATTCCAGCAGTGTTGTGTGGCTGGTCTTGCTCTAGTCCTTGTTGTTTATTTTGTTTCTTTAGTCACTCACTCACTATTTTTCTTCACTTACTGTGTAATTTTCTGTATTACTCGAGATAGATATAAGGTATAAGTAAACAGACACTACTTAGATTCATTCTTATTGAGGTGTTGATATTAGACACTCTTCACTCTTCCAAGCTATATGGAAAGATATATTTCACATTCTAAAACTTTATCACCTAACATGCCGCCTAAACCAAAAGATAAAAAGCTTAAGCCAAATGAAAGTAATTCAGAAATGCATATTTCCAATGAAATTGTTTTGAGTGGGGCAGATAATTCACTGCTAATACAACAGATTTCAGAGTTAGTTATGCCACAATTTGAGACTTTAAAACAAGAAATGGCCACGGCCACAAATGAAATTAAACAGTTTTGCACTCGCATGAACGAATTAGAATCCAGTGTCTCAGATTTAGAAGATAGATCAGTAATTCAGGATCAGATGACCAGTTCACATGATACTAAAATTCATCTCTTGCAAGCCAAAATAGAAGAATTAGAAGACAGGTCTAGGCGCAACAACCTTAGGGTTGTTGGGCTCCCAGAAAAGGCGGAATATCAAGACCTGATAAGTTTTGCAGCTATCCAGCTATCCAAATTAGTAGGGAGCAATATTGATAATGTAAGGATACCTATAGAGAGAGCCCACAGATTAGGAGCACCTAGAAGAAATTTAGATGGTCTGACCAAGCCTAGGGTAGTAATTATTAAATTCTTGAATTTCCAAGATAAATTCCACATACTTAGATTATATCGCAAAAACAATAACATGTTAGGATCTAATAAAATATTACTATTTCAGGATTTTTCCTTGGAGACTCAAAACAAACGTAGGGAAATGGCTCCATTTTGCTCCCAGTTAATTAAGGCTAATTTAAGGGCTAGACTGGTATACCCTGCTAAGGTAATTTTGGATAAAGATGGTGAAATCCACAGTTTTAACAAGGTTGAAGAGATTAGAACATACTGTCAGAGTTTAGGGCTACATTAATAGAGAGCAGGAGTGTGAGAGAATGGGCCACAATATAAAAATGGCAGTGTTCAGTATATATGGATTTGAAGTAGACAATATCGAGGGTGCAGTTCACTTGTTGGGGGTGAGTGGGAGAGGGAGGGGGGAAAGAAAAGAGAATTTTTTTTTCTCTTCCCGAGGTTGGGTTTGTTATATCTACCCCCATAAACAATATAGATGGTTAAACTAAAACTACTATCTTGGAATATTGGAGGGGTTACGTCTCCAATTAAAAGAAAGTTACTGATTAGACATCTTGGATCCCTAAAACCAGATATAGTATTTACCCAGGAGACCCATCTTAAACAGAAGGAAGCCATAAAACTTAAAAGCAAATGGGTTGGAGAGGTAGTGTTCACCCCGTACGATAAGGCTAAAAGAGGTCTGGCTATTTTAATACGTAAACAGTTGAATTATAAGATAATCACAGTGGACCATGACCCTAATGGGAGATATCAAATTCTTGAGATTGAAGTAAATGGTCTTAATTTTGTTTTTTGTAACATCTATGGCCCAAATGCGATAGATAAAACATTTTGGGATGATATTAGCTTGAAATTATTCTTACATGCCGGGAAAAATTTAGTGGTTGCTGGGGATTTTAATATGGCCTTTTCGCATATTTTAGACAGATCAAAGATCAGGTTTGCACCAAGGAAAGCGAGGGAAGCAGATATTCTTCAAATGTTCAGCAAGAAATTAGCACTACAAGATATATGGCGGGTACAAAATCCTGATCAACGGGAGTATACATGTGCCTCGGGTGTACAGGCTTCTTTTTCTAGAATCAATTACTTTTTAATCACAAAACATATGTTAAAAATGAAAGTTTGGGCAGATATTTGAGACATTGTGATTTCCGACCACGTAATTATCTCATTAGAGATAGGGTGGACCGATAAAACTTCCTTAGGGAATGATAGGTTACATTTCCCGCAACATCTGTTTAATAATGCCCACTTTAAAATCCAAAATAGATGGCTTAAATTTCAGGCGGACAATGCAGGGCATTTAGACAGACCAGAAATTTTCTGGGAAACTGCGAAAGCAGTTTTCAGAGGGGAGATCAAGGCGTATATGGCAAGAATGCGGGCAATTTGGGGAAAGACAGAGGAGCAACTCTCAAACACTTTAAGAAACAATTATAGGAAATATCTCTCTAGCCCTTCTGTTGATCATTTGCATAAATATAAAGACACTAAATTAGTATTTGATCTTTTTTTGAAACAGCACTCTATTTCAGAAGAACAAAAACTCAAGGCTCTCTATTCAGGGGTACAGGGTGTCTCAGCTAAATATTTAGCAAGAATTGTCAAGGCAACAGAAAAAGACAACAGAAAAATATTATCTCAGCACTAAAATTTAGGAACAATCGAGTGACAGATCCCCTAGAAATAAGGGAAGCCTTTTTCCATACTTATCAAGAGCTCTATGCAGCTAAGCAGATCCATACTGAATCTAAGCAACAGTTCTGGCAGGAGGTAACCCTTCACCAAATCGAGAGAGATGATCTGCAGAAATTGAATAAACCTATTTCAGAAGAAGAAATAATCAACGCTATAAAAAGATTGAAATTAGGGAAAACTCCTGGACCTGATGCTCTACCCGCTGAATTTTATAAAATACTTCTTGGGCAGGTCCCGTCGGTTTTAGCTAAACTATTCAACGATTATTTCATAGGGAATAAATCCCAGTCATCTTTATTTGCAGCATCTAATATAGTTCTGATACCGAAGAAAGGTAAAGACCCGGAGCTTCCTTCATCATATAGGCCAATTTCACTCCTGAATCAGGATTATAAGATCCTTACTTATATTCTTGCTAATAGATTAAAAGCTCCCTTAGGATACGTGGTACACCCAGATCAGACAGGCTTCATGATAGGCAGAAATCCAGTTAAAAATCTACGGAAAGTCCAACTAAGTTACAAATAAACCTAACACTAGACTATCAATAAATTAATTAAATAAACTACTTACAATTACCTACAATTAACCTAACACTACACTATCAATAAATTAGTTAAATACAATTGCTACAAATAAATACAATTAAATAAACTAGCTAAAGTACAAAAAATAAAAAAGAACTAAGTTACAAAAAATAAAATAATATTTACAAACATAAGAAAAATATTACAACAATTTTAAAATAATTACACCAACTCTAAGCCCCCTAATAAAATAACAAAGCCCCCCAAAATAAAAAAATGCCCTACCCTATTCTAAATTACTAAAGTTCAAAGCTCTTTTACCTTACCAGCCCTGAACAGGGCCCTTTGCGGGGCATGCCCCAAGAAATTCAGCTCTTTTGCCTGTAAAAAAAAACATACAATACCACCCCCCAACATTACAACCCACCACCCACATACCCCTAATCTAACCCAAACCCCCCTTAAATAAACCTAACACTAAGCCCCTGAAGATCATCCTACCTTGTCTTCACCATACCAGGTTCACCGATCGGTCCAGAAGAGCTCCTCCGATGTCCTGATCCAAGCCCAAGCGGGGGGCTGAAGAGGTCCATGATCCGGCTGAAGTCTTCATCCAAGCGGGCCAGAAGAGGTCTTCCATCCGATTGAAGTCTTCATCCAAGCGGCATCCATCCGGAGCGAAGCGGCAGCATCCTGAAGACCTCCACCGCGGAACATCCATCCTGGCCGACGACTGAACGACGAATGACGGTTCCTTTAAATGACGTCATCCAAGATGGCGTCCCTCGAATTCTGATTGGCTGATAGGATTCTATCAGCCAATCGGAATTAAGGTAGGAATATTCTGATTGGCTGATGGAATCAGCCAATCAGAATCAAGTTCAATCCGATTGGCTGATCCGATCAGCCAATCAGATCGGAACAGCCAATAGAATGCGAGCTCAATCTGATTGGCTGATCGGATCAGCCAATCGGATTGAACTTGATTCTGATTGGCTGATTCCATCAGCCAATCAGAATATTCCTACCTTAATTCCTATTGGCTGATAGAATCCTATCAGCCAATCGGAATTCGAGGGACACCATCTTGGATGACGTCATTTAAAGGAACCGTCATTCGTCGTTCAGTCGTCGGCCAGGATGGATGTTCCGCGGTGGAGGTCTTCAGGATGCTGCCGCTTCGCTCCGGATGGATGCCGCTTGGATGAAGACTTCAATCGGATGGAAGACCTCTTCTGGCCCGCTTGGATGAAGACTTCAGCCGGATCATGGACCTCTTCAGCCCCCCGCTTGGGCTTGGATCAGGACATCGGAGGAGCTCTTCTGGACCGATCGGTGAACCTGGTATGGTGAAGACAAGGTAGAATGATCTTCAGGGGCTTAGTGTTAGGTTTATTTAAGGGGGGTTTGGGTTAGATTAGGGGTATGTGGGTGGTGGGTTGTAATGTTGGGGGGGGTATTGTATGTTTTTTTTTACAGGCAAAAGAGCTGAATTTCTTGGGACATGCCCCGCAAAGGGCCCTGTTCAGGGCTGGTAAGGTAAAAGAGCTTTGAACTTTAGTAATTTAGAATAGGGTAGGGCATTTTTTTATTTTGGGGGGCTTTGTTATTTTATTAGGGGGCTTAGAGTAGGTGTAATTAGTTTAAAATTGTTGTAATATTTTTCTTATGTTTGTAAATATTTTTTTATTTTTTGTAAGTTAGTTCTTTTTTATTTTTTGTACTTTAGCTAGTTTATTTAATTGTATTTATTTGTAGCAATTGTATTTAATTAATTTATTGATAGTGTAGTGTTAGGTTAATTGTAGGTAATTGTAGGTAGTTTATTTAATTAATTTATTGATAGTCTAGTGTTAGGTTTATTTGTAACTTAGGTTAGGATTTCTTTTACAGGTAAATTTGTAATTATTTTAACTATTTTAGCTATTAAATAGTTCTTAACTATTTAATAGCTATTGTACCTGGTTAAAATAAATACAAAGTTACCTGTAAAATAAATATAAATCCTAAAATAGCTATAATATAATTATAATTTATATTGTAGCTATATTAGGGTTTATTTTACAGGTAAGTATTTAGCTTTAAATAGGAATAATTTATTTAATAAGAGTTAATTAATTTCGTTAGATTTAAATTATATTTAACTTAGGGGGGTGTTAGTATTAGGGTTAGACTTAGCTTTAGGGGTTAATACATTTATTAGAATAGCGGCGAGATTCGGTCGGCAGATTAGGGGTTAATAATTGAAGTTAGGTGTCGGCGATGTTAGGGAGGGCAGATTAGGGGTTAATACTATTTATGATAGGGTTAGTGAGGCGGATTAGGGGTTAATAAATTTATTATAGTAGCGCTCAGGTCCGGTCGGCAGATTAGGGGTTAATAAGTGTAGGCAGGTGGAGGCGACGTTGTGGGGGGCAGATTAGGGGTTAATAAATATAATATAGGGGTCGGCGATGTTAGGGGCAGCAGATTAGGGGTACATAAGGATAATGTAAGTAGCGGCGGTTTACGGAGCGGCAGATTAGGGGTTAATAATAATATACAGGTGTCAGCGATAGCGGGGGCAGCAGAATAGTGGTTAATAAGTGTAAGGTTAGGGGTGTTTAGACTCGGGGTACATGTTAGAGTGTTAAGTGCAGACGTAGGAAGGGTTACCGCATAGCAAACAATGGGGCTGCGTTAGGAGCTGAACGCGGCTTTTTTGCAGGTGTTTGTTTTTTTTTCAGCTCAAACAGCCCCATTGTTTCCTATGGGGGAATCGTGCACGAGCACGTTTTTGAGGCTGGCCGCGTCCGTAAGCAACTCTGGTATCGAGAGTTGAAGCTGCGTTAAAAATGCTCTACGCTCCTTTTTTGGAGCCTAACGCAGCCTTTATGTGGACTCTCGATACCAGAGTTATTTTTATGGTGCGGCCAGAAAAAAGCCAGCGTTAGTTTTTCGGGTCGTTACCGACAAAACTCCAAATCTAGGCCATAGTGAATGGGGGAGCTACCAAGAGGATTACCCTCAAGCGTGGAACACGGCAAGGGTGTCCGTTATCACCATTCCTTTTTAACTTATCCCTTGAACCCCTGGCAATATATCTTAGGCAAGAATTACAAGGTATACAGTTAGGAGGTCATAAGCTGGTTTTATCCCTCTTTGCAGATGATCTTTTGCTCTTCCTCAGTAACACAGCTGACTCTATCCCCGACTATTAAAGATATGTAATCTGTTCAGTTCTTTTTCAGGCTACAAAATTAATTACGAAAAATCGGAGATTATGTGGATACATAAACCTATAATTCAGACAACCCACCACTTTGGAGAAACAACACAGATTTCATACTTAAGTATTCTGTTAAGCAAGGACCCTAATCAATGGTATGCGTTAAATTTTAAACAATGTATCAAGGGCTTTGATACAAAGTTACAGAGCTGGGGTAATCTACCTTTATCAATTACAGCCCAAATTATGTTAATTAAAGTGGTCTTGTTTCCCAAACTTCTATATTTTTTGCAGAATCTCCCCCTTCTTCTGTACAAAAAAATCTGACCTTTCTTAATAAATAATAATCAATTTATCTGGCAAGGTAAGAAACCGCGGATCTCATTATATAAATTATCACTCCCAAAAATGTATGGAGGGATGGCTTGCCCCAACGTGAAATATTACAATTATGCAGAATTGGGTAAATTCGCGCTAGACTGGATCACAGAAAAAGACCGGGTCTCATTTTATGAGATAGAATCTAGGTTAATAAAACCTTATAACTTAAAGTCGATTTTGCATCATACGGCAAATAAACTCCCAGATATAATTAGATATATGATTACCTTTAAAGTTATTGTACAAGCATGGCAAAGAATATGTAAGGAGTTGGAAATAGATTATCGGAAATCAGAATTTTTACCATTGCTCAGCAATCCGAGTTTTCCACCAGGTCTTGGCTCTTCGATATTTTCGCTATGGGCTGAGTGGGGAGTAGAACAGGTAATAAAGGTTTGTGAAGGGAACAATCTTAGGCTTCAATCTTTTGAGATGATAACCCAGCAATTCAATCTCCCTAGGTCTAGCTTCTATGCATTTTTACAGGTCAGACACTGGGTAGAGAAATTAAGGCAAGACACAGGTCTTGTAATAGATAGCAAGGACTTAAAAACAATAATTAAAGAATACCAGGAAGGGGTGAACACTATTTCCCGAATCTACGACACCATTATGAAATTTTGGGGTGAGAAAAATATGACAGATATCTCGATAAAGTGGTCTAAGGAAAAGTTGAGAGTAGAAAGCGAGATAATCTCCCAGAGTATCACACTTGTTGTTGGTGCAACAATTATGTACACTTTGAAAGAATCCCATATGAAGTTATTAAATAGGGTATATTTTACACCAGCTAGATTAGCAAAATGGAATCGGGACCAAAAGAAGTGCCCTAAGTGCTGTTTTGAATACGCAGATTTAGTACATTGTTTTTGGGCATGCCCAAAAATATACCAATTTTGGCAGAAAATAAATTTCTGGGGCAGTAGGACATTCGGGATAAAGTTCATGCTATCCCAGCATCAGATATTTTTCTTATGTAAGCACACCCCGGCCCTTCTTAATAATAGATTTGCTAACTTACTCATATTAATCGGGCGGAAGTTAATCTTAAAAAATTGGAGAGGACAAAATGCACCTAAATTCACAGATTTTTTGAAAGAAGTCCAGCATCAATTGGTGATTGAACAATTCAATGTAAGAAATACTAATTTGAAACAGACTGCCAGATTCTTTAACAAATGGAAGAATTACATTAGCTCACTCCCATTGGAGATGCAGAGACAGGCAGTGTTGCATTACAAAGCCTCTACATGGGTACAACAACAAATAGAACGGGGGACCCTTCCTAGAATATGGTTTAATGAGGTCTAACTATAAGACTCACTCTCCCCCCCCTTTTTTTCCCCCTCCTCCCCCCCCCCATTGGTGTCTCCCCTTATTTCCTCCCCCTCCTCCCCCAGTTCCCTTATAGGGTTCTAGGTTCATCAACAGGATATTAGAGGTAAAGGAATCGATACAACTCAGTTTATTTGGATTAGGCTTACCTAACCTAGAGCAAGAGAATCATAAATGGTTGGTAAATAACAGAACTCGCAATAGGGTTCAGTTGGGTGATAAATTGCAACAAGTAGTGCAGGCGTTCTTAGTGACCTAACTGGAATTAGAACAGTGTATATCTATAATGTTTATTTGCAAGAGATAGAGAAGGATGAATGAATGGGGCGAGAAGTGACTTCTTCTCTGTCCCTATACAATTTGCTTTAGCCTTTTGTTGCAGTATATACGCAAGATTTTTGTTTTGTATGTTTATGGTTTGTTTTGTTCGAATATGGTAGATCACTTAATGTTTTTTGAGCATAAGAAAATGTGCATGTAACATATGTAACAATTTTTTTTTCCAATAAAAAAAAAAAAAAAAAAAAGAGCAAAATGGAAACTGTGCTTTAACAACAATAAAAATAAGCATTGTAAAAACAATACCATAAAAGAGACCATAAAGCAATAGAAAAATGATGCCCATCTGCCCATCATGCAAACACACAATATGCAGTTAGATGGTTTAGCAGTGGTGTGACTAGAAACAAATTGCAATAGGTTCCTACATTTGTGATTGTGCAATCCCATTTTAAAACATGGTTTTGAAGACGCTAGTACTGTTAGTGACAAATACGACAATGTGGTACGACCTAGAATCAAATATTAAAATAAAAGCATGCCATTTGTAGATGTTGATGTCCTGATAGGACTACTGAAGTGCGCCCATCATACCAAGATACATATGGGAATCATGGGCGCGATCCGATATACGGCGTAGTTTGCAGCGCAAGCGAGGGAACCCGCGTCGCCCGCAGTTTCAGCTTGCATCTCGAGCTATCCAATATACGGCGCCGTCAGTTGCTAACGTGCTGTAAGTCGGCTAAACCAGCGATGTCCAGAAATCTGCGCAAGTACAAATTTCTGGCGTCGCCAGTGACTTACGCCACGTTAGAAACTGCCGGCGCCTACAAAACCTGACTAAAGTCTAAATCACCCGCACTGTCTAACACGCCTCCCTAACATAGCCCGACACGTCTAACACGCCTCCCTAACATAGCCCGACACGTCTAACCCTCTATCCGCTATCCCCCCTCACTATCCTAACAATAAAAAAGGTTATTAACCCCTAAACCGCCGCTCCCCGACCCCGCCGCTACCTAATAAAGTTATTAACCCCTAAACCGCTGCTCCCGGACCCCGCCGCCAGTTATATTAAATCTATAACCCCCTAAAGTGAGCCCCTACCCCGCCGCCATCTACCTTACCTACCCGCTAAAGTGAGCCCCTACCCCGCCGCCATCTATTTTAAAATTATTAACCCCTAATTTAATCCCCCTACCCCGCCGCCATCTATATTAAATTATTTAACCCCTAAAATACTAAACTATCCCTACCACTAAACCTAAGTCTAACCCTACAAATAGCCCTGAAAAGGGCTTTTTGCGTGGCATTACCCCAAAGTAAACTTCTCTTTTGCCAGCCCTTAAAAGGGCTTTTGGCGGGGCTTTGTCACAAAGTAAACAGCTCTTTTGCATCTAATCTACATCTACCGCGGCCACCTATAATAAATGTATTAACCCCTAATCTAATCCCCCTACACCGCCGCCAGCTATATTAACTATATTAACCCTAATTATATTAGGGTTAATATAGTTAATATCGTTATTATATTATTTATATATTAAGTATAATAACCCTATCTAACCCTAACACCCCTAACTAAATTCTTATTAAATAAATCTAATTCATATTATAAACTAAAATATTCCTATTTAAATCTAAATACTTAACTATAAAATAAACCCTAAGATAGCTACAATATAATTAATAATTACATTGTAGCTATGTTAGGGTTTATATTTATTTTACAGGTAAATTGTTAATTATTTTAACTAGGTATCATAGCTATTAAATAGTTATTAACTATTTAATAGCTACCTAGTTAAAATAATTACCCAATTACCTGTAAAATAAATCCTAACCTAAGTTACAAATACACCTACACTATCAATGAATTAAATAAACTACGAATATCTATCTAAAAATACAATTAAATAAACCAAACCAAATTACAAAAAAAACAAACACTAAATTACAAAAAATAAAAAAAAGATTACAAG
Source organism: Bombina bombina (assembly GCF_027579735.1). Classification (NCBI taxonomy): domain Eukaryota; kingdom Metazoa; phylum Chordata; class Amphibia; order Anura; family Bombinatoridae; genus Bombina; species Bombina bombina. The sequence continues at coordinate 360,781,437 of NC_069503.1, read as the reverse complement.
ATTTTTAAGCTAATTACACCTATTCTAAGCCCCCTAATAAAATAATAAAGCCCCCCAAAATAAAGAAAATTCCCTACCCTATTCTAAATTAAAAAAAGTTCAAAGCTCTTTTACCTTACCAGCCTTTAAAAGGGCCTTTTGCGGGGCATGCCCCAAAGAAAACTGCTCTTTTGCCTGAAAAAAAACACAATACCACCCCCCAACATTACAACCCACCACCCACATACCCCTAATCTAACCCAAACCCCCCTTAAATTAACCTAACACTACCCCCCTGAAGATCTCCCTACCTTATCTTCACCACGCCGGGCCGAACTCCTCATCCGATCCGGGCGATGTCTATCCAAGCGGCAAAGAAGATGTCTTCATCCCGGCGATGTCTTTATCCAAGCGGCAAAGAAGAAGTCTTCATCCCGGCGATGTCTTCATCCAAGCGTCAGCAAAGTCTTCTTCCATCCGGCAGCATCTTCCATCAAGCGGCATCTTCTTTCTTCGCTCCACCGACGCGGAGCATCCATCCCGGCCGACGACTGAACGAAGAATGAGGTACCTTTAAATGACGTCATCCAATCGGAATTAAGGTAGAAAAATCTGATTGGAACAGCCAATAGAATGCGAGCTCAATCTGATTGGCTGATTGGTTCAATCAGCCAATCAGATTTTTCTACCTTAATTCCGATTGGCTGATAGAATCCTATCAGCCAATCGGAATTTGATGGACGCCATCTTGGATGACGTCATTTAAAGGTACCTCATTCGTCGTTCAGTCGTCGGCCGGGATGGATGCTCCGCGTCGGTGGAGCGAAGAAAGAAGATGCCGCTTGATGGAAGATGCTGCCGGATGGAAGAAGACTTTGCTGCCGCTTGGATGAAGACATCGCCGAGATGAAGACTTCTTCTTTGCCGCTTGGATAAAGACATCGCCGGGATGAAGACATCTTCTTTGCCGCTTGGATAGACATCGCCCGGATCGGATGAGGAGTTCGGCCCGGCGTGGTGAAGATAAGGTAGGGAGATCTTCAGGGGGGTAGTGTTAGGTTTATTTAAGGGGGGTTTGGGTTAGATTAGGGGTATGTGGGTGGTGGGTTGTAATGTTGGGGGGTGGTATTGTGTTTTTTTCAGGCAAAAGAGCAGTTTTCTTTGGGGCATGCCCTGCAAAAGGCCCTTTTAAGGGCTGGTAAGGAAAAAGAGCTTTGAACTTTTTTTAATTTAGAATAGGGTAGGGAATTTTCTTTATTTTGGGGGGCTTTATTATTTTATTAGGGGGCTTAGAATAGGTGTAATTAGCTTAAAAATTTTGTAATCTTTTTTTATTTTTTGTAATTTAGTGGTTTTTTTTTTTTGTAATTTAGTTTAGTTTATTTAATTGTATTTTTAGATAGATATTTGTAGTTTATTTAATTTATTGATAGTGTAGGTGTATTTGTAACTTAGGTTAGGATTTATTTTACAGGTAATTGGGTAATTATTTTAACTGGGTAGCTATTAAATAGTTAATAACTATTTAATAGCTATTATACCTAGTTAAAATAATTAACAATTTACCTGTAAAATAAATATAAACCCTAAAATAGCTACAATGTAATTATTAATTATATTGTAGCTATCTTAGGGTTTATTTTATAGTTAAGTATTTAGATTTAAATAGGAATATTTTAGTTTATAATATGAATTAGATTTATTTAATAAGAATTTAGTTAGGGGTGTTAGGGTTAGATAGAGTTAATATAGTTAATATAAATACGATAGTAACTATATTAACTATATTAACACTAATATAATTAGGGTTAATATAGTTAATATATATAATGTAATAACTATATTAACTATAGTATACTTAGGGTTAATATAGATAATATAGCTGGCGGCGGGGTAGGTAGATTAAATTAGGGGTTAATAATTTTAATATAGATGGCGGCGGTGTAAGGGGCTTACATTAGGGGTTAATACTATTAATATAGGTGGCGGCGGTGTAGGGAGGGCAGGTTATAGGGCAAAAGAGCTGTTTACTTTGGGGCAAAGCCCCGCAAAAGGCCCTTTTAAGGGCTGGTAATAGAGATAATTATTTTAGGGGGATTAGATTAGGGGTTAATAATATTAATATAGCTGGCGGCGGTATAGGGGGATTAGATTAGGGGTTAATAATTTTTATATAGGTGGCGGCGGTGTAAGGGGTCAGATTAGGGGATAGATAAGGTAGATGGCGGCAGTGTAAAGGGTTCACATTAGGGGATAGATCAGTTAGATGGTGGCGGTTTTAGGGGCTCACAGTAGGTGGTTAGTTTATGTAGATGGCAGCGGGGTCCGGGAGCGGCGGTTTAGGGGTTAAATACTTTATTAGGGACTGCGGCGGGGGATCGCGGTTGACAGGTAGATAGACATTGCGCATGCGTTAGGTGTTAGGTTTTATTTAGCAGATCGCGGTTGACAGGTAGATAGACATTGCGCATGCGTTAGGTGTTAGGTTTATTTTGTAGCTAGTTTAGGGAGTTACGGGGCTCCAATAGTCAGCGTAAGGCTTCTTACGGCTGCTTTTTGTGGCGAGGTGAAAATGGAGTAAGATTTCTCCATTTTCGCCACGTAAGTCCTTACGCTGTATATTGGATACCAAACTGCGCTGGTTTGGTATACCTGCCTATGGCCCAAAAAACTACGGGCGACGGCAGAAATATATACGCGCGTAACTTCTAGGTTACGCAGTATATAGGATACCAAACCAGCGCAAATATTGGCGTTGCCGGCTTTTGCGGGCGACGATTTTTATCGGATCGAGCCCCATATGGTTAATCAGTGATAAGGATGGATTTGGATTACAATAGGTTAATGTCACACATGCAAATTAGTATTTTTCATGCACAGTGAACAAAGTGATTACATGAACAGACCTTTACTATAACTGTAAGGTTTTTGAGATGCTTTTATGATGCTGGTATTATACACAGTGCAACAGCTACGAGACAGAAGTGGCTCTATTAATTTGAATGGAGCGGATCTTGCTACTCACTGTTCTTACAAGGGGTGGTACTAGGTTCATGAATTACACAATTACAGTTGCAGCAAATTTTTTCCACCAGATATTAGCTTCACAAATGAAATGTATTGAATCTAGGGCTGCATCGCTCTGCTTACCCTAACAATTATAATAATAAGCCTCATGGATTGTAGGAGCAAGCAAAGCAAACCCTACTGATGTACAGAATCACCATGCACATTGGTATTTATTTCCTCACATCAGTATCATTCATGCCTGTCTATAAGCAACATTAGCTTTCTGTTCCCGCAAATATAGAACAATTACTACATCATTTTCAAAACCTTTGCAATTCACGTCACCTTTGAAATAGACTGAACATCCTTTATTGTTGAAAAGTACATCAAAGCCGTTTCTTGTTATTGTTGATACACTTAGCATGTTTGCTTTAAGTAGAGGAACAAATTCAACATCACTTATAGTTAGATCTTCATCAGTATCTGCTGTCTTACACTGTAGAGATAACTTGCCTTTAATTGTAACTAAATTTCCATCAGCTAGATGCACTGTTCCCTTTGCATTTGCACCAAATTCATCATACAAATTAATGTCAGAGGTTGTGTGAGTAGACACCCCACTATCCATAATCCAGTGAGTACTGGGGATTTTAGAATCTGTGACACAAATACTTTTTTTTCCCATGTTCTGGGTTAATTGAAGTGTAATTGCTTTGGCACTCCCTCTAGAGGTTTCCAATTTTATTACAGTTGAAGAATTTTATTAGATTGTTTTCTGGGGTGTTCTACTTTGCTCTGTTTGGCCCTTAAAATTGTTGAATCTGGGCTTGTTTTTGTTGACCATGTAATTTTATGCAGTAGCCATTTGTCTCACATCCCAATTTCTTTGTCTGAGGGCTTCAGCTCTCGTCTTTTCCTTGCATTAAATGTGGACACAAATGCTGAGTTTTTTATTTTTGCCACTATAGCTAGTTGTCTATCACACTTAATAAATCTGTAATATGTTTGTCTGCATCTCCACTGTCACTTAGCCTTGTAGTACAAAGTTATTTAAAAAGCAATACTTCTTTTTGTGTCTTATCTTCCCCATATAATCTCAGCAAGGCTTTAAGCATATATGCAGCAGTTTTTTTTATTTCTTATATGCATTATTTTATCATCAGGTAATCAATCAATAATAACATTTCTTGCCTTAATATCCTTTGAGTTTCATGCTGCGATCTCTGCATCTCCGCTTGTTGGGGCTTGCTGGACCAGTGGCAAAGGCACGCCTTCTACCTCAAGCTGGCTTCTAAAACCGAAACGTCATACATGGTAATTCTCTGGAGTCACTTTGGAGATCAGTACTTGCTTACTCTCAGCCATGGTTTCAGTGTAAAAGGAAAGCAAGCTCTGTGAGTGTATATGTGTGTACTTTTTTAAATTGTCAATTTATCAATGCGTCAACATGACTGCATTTGCTGTGTTAAATACTGTTGCTGTACATCGCTGACGCAAATCTCTATTTGATGTCCTTATTCATAAAAAGAAACAAAATGGTCAAACTCACGTGCGTCAGATATGACGTGAAGAGCATCGTACCATTGATAAATATGAAGCATCAATGGTGTGGATTTCACTGTTTATCAAATATTCTACCCAGAATTGTGTATGATCCTCATCACATGTCCATCACGTGACTCGTGTTTTCATACAGTTTTTACTCTGTACGCCATTTTACTTACAATATTTAAAATTTCAATATATAATTGGTTATTTGTTGTGTCCTTGAAATATATTTTTTTTTTTGGGAAAACATACACCTAGATTACGAGTTTTGCGTTAGAGGCTGTGCGGTGCTAACGAGCAGTTTTAAAGTACAAAACCCCCCACTAAATTACAGAAAATAATAAACAAATTACAGAAATTTAAACTAATTATGCCTAATCTAATAGCCCTATTAAAATAAAAAAGCCTCCCAAAATAAAAAAAAACCCTAGCCTAAACTAAACTACCAATAGCCCTTAAAAGGGCCCCCCAACAGTAAAACCCACCACCCACACAACCTACCCCCCAAATAAAAACCTATCTAAAAAAACCTAAGCTCCCCATTGCCCTGAAAATGGCATTTGGATGGGCATTGCCCTTAAAAGGGCAGTTAGCTCTTTTGCCGCCAAAAGTCCTTAACCTAAAAATAAAACCCACCCAATAAACCCTTAAAAAACCTAACACTAACCCCCTGAAGATCGACTTACCGGGAGACGTCTTCATCCAAGTCGGGCGAAGTGGTCCTCCAGACGGGCAGAAGTCTTCATCCAAGCCGGGCAGAAGTGGTCCTCCAGACGGGCAGAAGTCTTCATCCAGGCGGCATCTTCTATCTTCATCCATCCGGCGCGGAGCGGGTCCATCTTCAAGACATCCGACGCGGAGCATCCTCTTCATCCGACGACTAACACAGAATGAAGGTACCTTTAAGTGACGTCATCAAAGATGGCGTCCCTTAGATTCCGATTGGCTGATAGAATTCTATCAGCCAATAGGATTGGAGTTCAATCCTATTGGCTGATCCAATCAGCTAAAAGGATTGAGCTCACATTCTATTGGCTGTTCCAATCATTAATAACTATTTAATAACTATTCTACCTAGTTAAAATAAATACAAACTTGCCTGTAAAATAAAAATAAATCCTAAGCTAGCTACAATGTAACTATTAGTTATATTGTAGCTATCTTAGGGTTTATTTTACAGGTAAGTATTTAGTTTTAAATAGGAATAATTTAGTTAATGATAGGAATTTTTTGTTAGATTTCTTTTAATTATATTTAAGTTAGGGGGTGTTAGGGTTAGGGTTAGACTTAGATTTAGGGGTTAATAACTTTAATATAGTGGCGGCGAAGTTAGGGACGGCAGATTATGGGTTAGTAATATTTAACTAGTGTTTGCGAGGCGGGAGTGCGACGGTTTAGGGGTTAATATATTTATTATAGTGGCGGCGATGTCCGGTTTGGCAGATTAGGGATTACAAATTTTCTTTTAGTGTTTGTGATGTGGGAGGGCCTCATTTTAGGGGTTAATAGGTAGTTTATGGGTGTTAGTGTACTTTTTAGCACTTTAGTTAAGAGTTTTTATGCTACGGCGTTGTAGCGTAAAACTCTTAACTACTGACTTTAAAATGCGGTACCAGTCTTGACAGGAGAGGGTCTACCGCTCACTTTTTGGCAGACTCGTAATACCGGCGTTATGCAAGTCCCATTGAAAAAAGAGGATACGCAATTTACGGAAGTGGATTTGCGGTATTTCCAAGTCTGGCCAAAAAAGTGAGCGGTACACCTGTACCTGCAAGACTCGTAATACCAGCGGGCGTTAAAAAGCAGCGTTAGGACGGCTAACGCTGCTTTTTAATCCTAATGCAAAACTCGTAATCTAGCCGATAGTTTTTATTAAGGTACGGGTTATGCAATGCAAAACAGGCTTTAACGTCGTAAAAACATCATAAAAGTAATGTTACAGTACATCCTATTAAGTCTATGAAAATATTCTCAATACAATTGTTAATTACAGAGTTTCAAATATATTACCTGCAAGAAGCAATATTCAACCATTACAGAGGGGGAGTGAATGTAGGAAATAGATAAGGGGCTGTAGTATGTCTCCTAATTTGTATAGGGTTATGAGGATAAATTGTGTTAAACATTAGTAGGTGTGATCACTCTCAAGCATTATTAATTAAGAATCACCTTTGTTACATTGGGGTCTCTTATCCATTGTTTGTAACATAGTGAAAGATACAGAATATTGAGGCCAATTTATCAAAGGTCTTGCGGACCTGATCCGATAGTGCGGATCAGGTCCGCAAGATCTAGCTGAAAGCGGAGAGCAATACGCTCTCCGTATTCAGCATTGCACCAGCAGCTCACAAGAGCTGCTGGTGCAACGCTGCCCCCTGGCAGACTCGCGGCCAATCGGTCGCCAGCAGGGAGGTGTCAATCAACCCGATCTTACTCGATCGGGTTGAATTTCGGCGATTCCTGTCCACCTGCTCAGAGCAGGCGGACAGTGTTATGGAGCAGCGGTCTTTAGACCGCTGCTTCATAACTGGTGTTTCTGGCGAGTCTGAAGACATGCCAGAAACACGGCCCTTCAAGCTCCTATACGGAACTTGATAAATGGGCCTCATTGTCTAATTTACAATGTTAAGGAAGTGATTCAAGATGTGTCTAGAAGTATTGTTTATGTCCTGTCACACTGAAGGGGCATCAAAGGGAGTGTTATATGAGGATCCTATGATTTGTTAAGTTTATAAATGGAGCCCAGCGTTTACAGCGCTCTACATCTGAACTATAGAAAAAGTGAATATGGAGTAAATATATTTATGAGTAGAATGTAGTTGTTTGTGAAATACAAGTTATGTCCATTTATGTAACATCTAAAGAGCTTACCACTTGTGGGTAATCCTTCTAGAAGGACATTGAGAATGGATAGGAAGATTTAATTAGAGGGGATTCATATGGTTGCGAAGTAGCCTATCATTGAAGACATACAGCATTAAATACATGTTTGTGCCCCAGAGTGGCTTAAAGGATGGAGAGTTATTCTGCAGTACAAGATTAAAACTACATAATAATAATAAAAAAAATAAAAAAATGCTTATGTTTTCTTAGTATACAGAATTTTCCAGTTCTATTCATACTACAACAGCACAGTACTAGTTAAACAGGGGCTAGAAGTTTCAATATAATACTGGTACAGCATATTAAGTACTTTGGAGGAAATGTGACAATTGTACATTGCTGATTTATGGTAATATTAAATTTAGAGAACTGGTGCAACAATTAGGTATCATGTTAACTCAATCCTACCAATTAGATACATATAGAGAACTCTGAAACACATACAATAAGATCATTCTCTGGGGTAGATTAAATACAGGGAGTGCAGAATTATTAGGCAAGTTGTATTTTTGAGGATTAATTTTATTATTGAACAACAACCATGTTCTCAATGAACCCAAAAAACTCATTAATATCAAAGCTGAATAGTTTTGGAAGTAGTTTTTAGTTTGTTTTTAGTTATAGCTATTTTAGGGGGATATCTGTGTGTGCAGGTGACTATTACTGTGCATAATTATTAGGCAACTTAACAAAAAACAAATATATACCCATTTCAATTATTTATTTTTACCAGTTAAACCAATATAACATTTCAACATTCACAAATATACATTTCTGACATTCAAAAACAAAACAAAAACAAATCAGTGACAATATAGCCACCTTTCTTTGCAAGGACACTCAAAAGCCTGCCATCCATGGATTCTGTCAGTGTTTTGATCTGTTCACCATCAACATTGAGTGCAGCAGCAACCACAGCCTCCCAGACACTGTTCAGAGAGGTGTACTGTTTTCCCTCCTTGTAAATCTCACATTTGATGATGGACCACAGGTTCTCAATGGGGTTCAGATCAGGTGAACAAGGAGGCCATGTCATTAGATTTTCTTCTTTTATACCCTTTCTTGCCAGCCACGCTGTGGAGTACTTGGACGCGTGTGATGGAGCATTGTCCTGCATGAAAATCATGTTTTTCTTGAAGGATGCAGACTTCTTCCTGTACCACAGCTTGAAGAAGGTGTCTTCCAGAAACTGGCAGTAGGACTGGGAGTTGAGCTTGACTCCATCCTCAACCCAAAAAGGCCCCACAAGCTCATCTTTGATGATACCAGCCCAAACCAGTACTCCACCTCCACCTTGCTGGCGTCTGAGTCGGACTGGAGCTCTCTGCCCTTTACCAATCCAGCCACGGGCCCATCCATCTGGCCCATCAAGACTCACTCTCATTTCATCAGTCCATAAAACCTTAGAAAAATCAGTCTTGAGATATTTCTTGGCCCAGTCTTGACGTTTCAGCTTGTGTGTCTTGTTCAGTGGTGGTCGTCTTTCAGCCTTTCTTACCTTGGCCATGTCTCTGAGTATTGCACACCTTGTGCTTTTGGGCACTCCAGTGATGTTGCAGCTCTGAAATATGGCCAAACTGGTGGCAAGTGGCATCTTGGCAGCAACACGCTTGACTTTTCTCAGTTCATGGGCAGTTATTTTGCGCCTTGGTTTTTCCACGCGCTTCTTGCGACCCTGTTGACTATTTTGAATGAAACGCTTGATTGTTCGATGATCACGCTTCAGAAGCTTTGCAATTTTAAGAGTGCTGCATCCCTCTGCAAGATATCTCACTATTTTTGACTTTTCTGAGCCTGTCAAGTCCTTCTTTTGACCCATTTTGCCAAAGGAAAGGAAGTTACCTAATAATTATGCACACCTGATATAGGGTGTTGATGTCATTAGACCACACCCCTTCTCATTACAGAGATGCACATCACCTAATATGCTTAATTGGTAGCAGGCTTTCAAGCCTATACAGCTTGGAGTAAGACAACATGCATAAAGAGGATGATGTGGTCAAAATACTCATTTGCCTAATAATTCTGCACACAGTGTAGTTGTGCTAATTGTTCATTATATGGAGAGTAGGTTATAAAGGTGATTTAAGCTTTTGTATTAGATACGAAAAGTCACTGTTAATAGAGGTGTCTTTATCGTTGCCATTCTGGGTAGCAAGGAAGAGGAATTAGAATGAGCCCATATTGTTCAGATGTACATCCAGACTCATTTAATGATTAGACAGAGGCTTCTACCCTAGTCTACACCTGAACGGATCCAACTTAGCATACTGTGGCAGAGTTCCCAGTCGCAGTTGATGTTATGTCCGTTAGCTGGAATGATCTCCTGTGTTGACCCTACCGTATGAAAGCTTGCTGATTCAAAGTGTAGGATCAAGATCGACTCCGCCAGCATATGTCCCCTTGGTATGCAAGTGAGGCAGATGAAGTCTGAGTCTCGACTACTGGAGTCGTCCATACCTCCCGAGCGAGAGGTGCTCTGTGGCTGGGGATTGCCCTCCCCTACATACCAGGACAATGTTCACCTTCCTGGGATCCAGAATTGCCAGGTCTGAAGTAGGTAGGTTGGCTGGGGTATATATCTCAGTGCCGTGGTCAGTAACGTTTCGCTCAATGTAGTCTAGAGTACTTGTAAGCACTTATATTGGAGGTACTGAGGTCTGTATAATATCACAAAGGATCTCCGTTGGTATAGGGGCGTCTTTCACAGGTCGTAGTGGTTGTCCGGCGCCGTCTTCCTTATGAATACATTTGATAGTGCTTAGAAGATCACTAAACCCATCATCCATCCTTTATTCAAATTCTGCCAATAAGGCATAGAGATTTACTTGATACTCCCCCAACTTATTATTTGGTGTCAGCAGTTCAGTGGACCTGCTTCACCCGGCGAACGGGGGGGGGGGGGGGATAAATGTTGTAAGGCCACCTGACCAACTGTCCAGAATAGGGCTCTGAGAAATGCGATCACCTCGAGACTGGTTTCAATTTGTACAGCAGAGTTTCACAATGTGGTACTTATATGGTATATTCCTGGATTGATAGCAATGACAGAGATAATCGGAGGATTAGCTGTAGTATATTAGGAGCTTCTATTTTTGCAGCTAGACATGGCCGCTGCCTGGATATGCCACCAAAATAGCTATTTTTATACAAGTAAAAACAATAAATCTTATATAAACTTTACTTTTGCATATAAATATATACAGTATCTCACAAAAGTGAGTACACCCCTCACATTTTGGAAAATATTTTATTATATCTTTTCATGTGACAACACTGAAGAAATGACACTTTGCTACAATGTAAAGTAGTGAGTTTACAGTCTGTATAATAGTGTAAATTTGCTGTCCCCTCAAAATAACTCAACACACAGCCATTAATGTCTAAACTGTTGGCAACAAAAGTGAGTACACCCCTAAGTGGAAATGTCCAAATTGGGCCCAAAGTGTCAATATTTTGTGTGGCTACCATTATTTTCCAGCACTGCCTTAACCCTCTTGGGCATGGAGGTCACCAGAGCTTCACAGGTTGCCACTGGAGTCCTCTTCCACTCCTCCATGACGACATCACGGAGCTGGTGGATGTAAGATACCTTGTGCTCGCCCACCTTCCATTTGAGGATGCCCCACAGATGCTCAATAGGGTTTAGGTCAGGAGATATGCTTGGCCAGTCCATCATCTTTGCCCTCAGCTTCTTTAGCAAGGCAGTGGTCGTCTTGGAGGTGTGTTTAGGGTTGTTATCATGTTGGAATACTGTCCTGCTGCCCAGTCTCTGAAGGGAAGGATCAAGCTCTTCTTCAGTATGTCACAGTACATGTTGGCATTCATGGTTCCCTCAATGAACTATAGCCCCCCAGTGCCGGCAGCAATCATGCAGGCCCAGACCATGACACTCCCACCACCATGCTTGACTTTAGGCAAACCACACTTGCCTTTGTACTCCTCACCTGGTTGCCGCCACACACGCTTGACACCATCTGAAACAAATAAGTTTATCTTGGTATCATCAGACCATAGGACATGGTTCCAGTAATCCATGTCCTTAGTTTGCTTGTCTTCAGCAAACTGTTTGCAGGCTTTCTTGTGCATCATCTTTAGAAGAGGCTTCCTTCTGGGACAACAGCCATGCAGACCAATTTGATGCAGTGTGCAGCTTATGGTAATATTAAATTTAGAGAACTGGTGCAACAACTAGGTATCATGTTAACTCAATCCTACCAATTAGATACATATAGAGAACTCTGAAACACATACAATAAGATCGTTCTCTGGGGTAGATTAAATAGTTGTGCTAATTGTTCATTATATGGAGAGTAGGTTATAAAGGTGATTTAAGCTTTTGTATTAGATACGAAAAGTCACTGTTAATAGAGGTGTCTTTATCGTTGCCATTCTGGGTAGCAAGGAAGAGGAATTAGAATGAGCCCATATTGTTCAGATGTACATCCAGACTCATTTAATGATTAGACAGAGGCTTCTACCCTAGTCTACACCTGAACGGATCCAACTTAGCATACTGTGGCAGAGTTCCCAGTCGCAGTTAATGTTATGTCCGTTAGCTGGAATGATCTCCTGTGTTGACCCTACCGTATGAAAGCTTGCTGATTCAAAGTGTAGGATCAAGATTGACTCCGCCAGCATATGTCCCCTTGGTATGCAAGTGAGGCAGATGAAGTCTGAGTCTCGACTACTGGAGTCGTCCATACCTCCCGAGCGAGAGGTGCTCTGTGGCTGGGGATTGCCCTCCCCTACATACCAGGACAATGTTCACCTTCCTGGGATCCAGAATTGCCAGGTCTGAAGTAGGTAGGTTGGCTGGGGTATATATCTCAGTGCCGTGGTCAGTAACTTTTCGCTCAATGTAGTCTAGAGTACTTGTAAGCACTTATATTGGAGGTACTGAGGTCTGTATAGTATCACAAAGGATCTCCGTTGGTATAGGGGCGTCTTTCACAGGTCGTAGTGGTTGTCCGGCTCTGTCTTCCTTATGAATACATTTGATAGTGCTTAGAAGATCACTAAACCCATCATCCATCCTTTATTCAAATTCTGCCAATAAGGCATAGAGATTTACTTGATACTCCCCCAACTTATTATTTGGTGTCAGCAGTTCAGTGGACCTGCTTCACCCGGCGAATGGGGGGGGGGATAAATGTTGTAAGGCCACCTGACCAACTGTCCAGAATAGGGCTCTGAGAAATGCGATCACCTCGAGACTGGTTTCAATTTGTACAGCAGAGTTTCACAATGTGGTACTTATATGGTATATTCCTGGATTGATAGCAATGACAGAGATAATCGGAGGATTAGCTGTAGTATATTAGGAGCCTCTATTTTTGCAGCTAGACATGGCCGCTGCCTGGATACGCCACCAAAATAGCTATTTTTATACAAGTAAAAACAATAAATCTTATATAAACTTTACTTTTGCATATAAATATATACAGTATCTCACAAAAGTGAGTACACCCCTCACATTAACCCTCTTGGGCATGGAGGTCACCAGAGCTTCACAGGTTGCCACTGGAGTCCTCTTCCACTCCTCCATGACGACATCACGGAGCTGGTGGATGTAAGATACCTTGTGCTCCCCCACCTTCCATTTGAGGATGCCCCACAGATGCTCAATAGGGTTTAGGTCAGGAGATATGCTTGGCCAGTCCATCATCTTTGCCCTCAGCTTCTTTAGCAAGGCAGTGGTCGTCTTGGAGGTGTGTTTAGGGTTGTTATCATGTTGGAATACTGTCCTGCTGCCCAGTCTCTGAAGGGAAGGATCAAGCTCTTCTTCAGTATGTCACAGTACATGTTGGCATTCATGCTTCCCTCAATGAACTATAGCCCCCCAGTGCCAGCAGCAATCATGCAGGCCCAGACCATGACACTCCCACCACCATGCTTGACTTTAGGCAAACCACACTTGCCTTTGTACTCCTCACCTGGTTGCCGCCACACACGCTTGACACCATCTGAAACAAATAAGTTTATCTTGGTATCATCAGACCATAGGACATGGGACAACAGCCATGCAGACCAATTTGATGCAGTGTGCAGCTTATGGTCTGAGCACTGACAGGCTGACCCCCCACCCCTTCAAACTCTGCAACAATGCTGGCAGTACTCATACCTCTATTTCCCAAAGATAACCCCTGTGCACTCAACTTCTTTGGTCGACCATGCCGAGACCTGTTCTGAGTGAAGCCTGTCCTGTGAAACCACTGTATGGTCTTGTCCACCGTGCTGCAGCTCAGTTTCAGGGTCTTGGCAATCTTCTTATAGCCTAGGACATCTTTATGTAGAGCAACACTTCTTTATTCAGATCCTCAGAGAGTTCTTTGACATGAGGTGCCATGTTGAACTTCCAGTGACCAGTATGAGACAGTGTGAGAGCGAAAACACCAAATGTAACACACTTCTCAAGAAATTTAAAAAAGACTCAGATTGATAAACTGATATAGAGAACACTTAACTCAGAAGTTAGAGACTACACATGTATAGCTCCCTCACAAAACACCCTTTCCCAAATAAACTACTAATTTTAAAACAGCTGAGTGCGTATGTAACAGATATAAAAAAGGATGTAGTTACTTTGTTGTACCATGCCCCAGTCAAATTAACTCTAACCATTAAAAAAGACCCTCCGAAAGAAAACAGATGTTTTTTTTTACCAACATACCTCTATAGGGACCCTAATCTTAATCATGCCTACTGCACTCTTAATGCTCAACACCTTCAAAACCCCTTACTTTTTTGGAAATCTACTAAGGCAGTATTAAGAAGAGTTGTCACAAATGATGCTGCTAAAGTTCGTAACAATTAACAATTGTTCAAACAATTAATTAATTGCCAAATTAAAAACCTTAAAGCCGCAAATGAAAATAATAGAGAACACTATAAACAAATTAAGCTAGCCAGAGACAACCTTCTATTACAAAAGACTCTAAAAGCCACTAACAGATCACAAGCCAGGTTCTATAGGTTTGGCAACAAGTTGAGCCATTCTCTTGTGACCTTAACTAAATTAATCAGACCACCAAATATAATCCCAGCAAATTAATAATAAAGGAACAATAGTCTCAAGTCCTGAAGACATTAAAAAAAGTATTTACTGAATATTACGCTAAACTATATTGTCCGTATCAACCAGATAAAGACCAAATTAACAAATTCCTACAAAAGATTAAATTGCCAAATTTTACAGAAGATCAATTACAAATGTTAAACACCCCCTATTGAGATAGAGGAAGCTGTAAAGGTTATACAAAATTCTCCTCTTGGTAAGACCTCAGGCTCAGATGGAATGCTGGCTGAGTTTTATAAACTAATGAAAACAGAAATGTCTGGTACCTTAACTAATTTATATAACAACATAATCTAAGGGCAAACCTGACCTAATCAAAGATTTACAGAAGCTCATATTAGCAACATTTTAAAACCAGGGAGGGACACGCTGCAAACAGAGTCATATGACCCAATTTCCCTGCTCAATATGGACTATAAGACCAAAATTTTAGCACTTAGAATAGGCCGAGTATTACCATCAATTATTCATGAAGATCAGACTGGATTTGTGCAGGGCAGATCCTCAGTTAAAAAAATTAGGAAGGTCCAACTAATCCTATCATATTTCTAGAAAAACAGAAAAGACCCACAATTATTAAAGCAACCTAAAGCATGCATGCTAGCCTTGGATGCAGAAAAGGCCTTCGATAAGGTGTTATGAAGTTACCTTTTCTCGACATTTGAATACTTCGGTTTTTCAGGCAACATTCTTCAAGCTATCCAAAATATTTATAGAGATCCAATAGCCGCTGTCATTATTAATGGCATACTCGTCCCAACCTTCCCTCTTTACAAAGGTGAACCAAAAAAGATATATGTGGTAATGCAGCGCTAAGATGAACCCTAAGCTGTGATACACAAAGGGGGTCTAACCAGTCCCCCAAAGAACAAAAACTGAAGGAAATAGGAGTGATCACAGCGCCAGAAAGGCCTGAGGGTCAGTATACACACAAAAGCAATGAAAATGGATTGGGTACTAAATAGAATTTATTACATACAATTAAGATTTAATTAGTTAAAAAGGTAAATAATAAAAGAGGTTAACCTGATTTCCTGCATGGAAATCTATAACATAGAAGCTTATGGGGAAATCAGCTATTAAAGGAGAACTGTTAAATTACTCCCGCTTACAACAATACTTAAGTTAAAATTGTTTAAACAAAAATTGATAAAAAATAATAATAAAAAATACAATGAATAAAAGCAGCTGATCACTGGTAACCCTGCCCCAATTGGGTGGGTAAAGGTGTCTGAGGAGGTTTAGCGATACGTGGGTTAGCACGGTAGAAAACCACCTATTATTTTGAGCCGTTAACTAGTGGCAGCTGGTTACTGGTGGCACTATTCAATGAGGCTGTGTGAAAAGGCTGAGAAGTATAGTGCTAAATTGGTTAGCACGATAGAAATCAGTCTACAGTTATGGATCCATATCTGAGGGTAGACCGCGGTAAAGATCCTGAGAATGGAGTGCTTGACAGACGCCGCACTCAAATTAGAATCTAAGGCACCGGGTACTGGCAAATATATGAGTAGTAGCACACGATTACTATGTATAAATATGTGATAACACAAAAGTGCTTGGGTGTGTGACAGAGAATAAAAGAAATAAATAAATGCGATTCAAATAAGCAATAAACAATGCTGGCAATAATAACACAAAAGCTTATATAAAAAACTTATAAAAACTTATATATAAAAAAATTCACATGGATATCCAGAAAATTTGATGTTCAACAAAGGATCGTGACAAAATTTGTGCGTAAGCAAGAAATAATTGGGAGCAATGTCAGTGAAAAAAATGTCAGTGAAAAAAGTATATAGTGGCACTAAAAAATCCAAAGGAACTCCTATTCAGAAAAAAATTTGTGATGAAAAAATTATGATAGTTAAAGGAAAAAATATGATGGTTAAAAGAAAAAATGTAACAAAGTGTATCAGTGAAAAAATAACAAACACGTTGTATCCAATAGTGAATCAAAGGTTCAATTGTGGACTTTTTCCAAGTGAAAGGTGATGAAAATGGAAAAGAAGTGTCCAAAGGAATCCTTTATGGAGCTCAGCTGCTTCTATGATTTAATAGTCGATCCCTAAAATCAAAGATAAAACATAGCGTAGCATAATTTACACAAGTTGAGAAATATTAGAAAGATGCTTACCAATGGGTCGTCTATGCGTTTCGGTCCTCACAAGACCTTTATCAAGACCGGTATATTTGCCAGTACCCGGTGCCTTAGATTCTAATTTGAGTGCGGCGTCTGTCAAGCACTCCATTGTCAGGATCTTTACCGCGGTCTACCCTCAGATATGGATCCATAACTGTAGACTGATTTCTATCGTGCTAACCAATTCAGCACTATACACAGCCTCATTGAATAGTGCCACCAGTAACCAGCTGCCACTAGTTAACGGCTCAAAATAATAGGTGGTTTTCTACCGTGCTAACCCACGTATCGCTAAACCTCCTCAGACACCTTTACCCACCCAATTGGGGCAGGGTTACCAGTGATCAGCTGCTTTTATTCATTGTATTTTTTATTATTATTTTTGATCAATTTTTGTTTAAACAATTTTAACTTAAGTATTGTTGTAAGCGGGAGTAATTTCCCCATAAGCTTCTATGTTATAGATTTCCATGCAGGAAATCAGGTTAACCTCTTTTATTATTTACCTTTTAACTAATTAAATCTTAATTGTATGTAATAAATTCTATTTAGTACCCAATCCAATTTCATTGCTTTTGTGTGTATACTGACCCTCAGGCCTTTCTGGCGCTGTGATCACTCCTCTTTACAAAGGTACTAGGCAGGGCGGTCCACTCTTGCCCCTCCTATTTCACCTTGCAATAGAACCACTAGTCGAGGCTATCAGAATGGAAACAGCAGACTTACGAGTGGGATTTTCTACAATGCATTTATCTCTATATGCAGATGACATGATACTTTTTCTCTCAGACCCACACACTAATTTACCACGCTTTATGACACTCATTCATAGATTTGGTGATATTTCAGGATACCACATAAATCAGGATAAATCTGAACAAATTTGGTTAACAAGAAGAGTCCCCCATGAGCCCCTCAGATTTGATTTTAAGGTAGTCTCAACTGAATTTAAATACTTAGGAATCAAATTATCTCTTAACCCCAATTGCTGGTATGCTCCTAATTATACTCCTCTGATTAAAAAAATCACAGACCAGTTAGAAAACTGGAAAGGCCTACCTCTTTCAATATCAGGGTGTATAAACCTAATAAAAATTATAACTTTCCCAAAGTTATTGTATGTTTTTCAAATGTTACCAACTTTTGCTAGAAAGCAAAGACCTAAAAACGCTTAACAACAAAATTCTCTCTTTTGTCTGGGCTGGAAAAAAGCATCACATAGGCTCCCAGAAACTCTCTAGTGCTGTGTCGTATGGAGACTTTGGTCTCCCAAATCTCCTACTATACAATTGGACAGCTCTCTTAAAAATAGTACTAGAATGGCTCAGCCAAAAATACCACTTCACATTTAAATCCCTAGAGGAAGAACTGATTAAACCATATTCCTTAACTGTACTACCTCACCTGACACCACAACAATTGCAAAGACATATAGGTGACTTGCTCCCACTCACAGGACCTTTAAAAGCATGGAGATCTCTCTGCAAATGTCTTAAAATACCACAAACTTGTACTAAATATCTACCACTCCAGGGGAACCCAAACTATATTGCAGGCTTTACCACACAACCATTCAAGATATGGTATCAAAATGGACTTAACAGTTCAAAACATTCTTGATGAATCTGATAACTCAATTAAAAGCTTCAGGGCATTACAGACGCAATATGATCTACCAAATGCACATGACTTTGCAAATCTCCAGGCAAGACATAGTGTCTCAGATTTAATAAAAGTAGAAGATTTCACTCAGCAGACAAGACCCATAACTCAATTAGTAGCATTAGCCACTCAGGGAATATACACCATCTCTCCAATATATAGACTATTACTAGAACCCACAAATGCTTCTACTGCGACAAAACTAGCCGAGAACTGGACCTACCTTACAAGTGAACAGATCAAAGCATCACTCATCCAAGATAGCATTAAGACATTGTGCAAAACAACATTATTTCAAGATCTACGAGACTCCCACATTAGATTGCTTCATCAAACATATATAATCACTATAATATACCAAAAATGGGCACCACACATAGAAAATATTTCTCCTAAGTGCCGTCAGGAAAACCCAAACTTAGTACACTTAGTGTTGCGATGCCCCGTCTAACAAAATATTGGAATAGCATACTGGCTCAAAACTAAATGTAAAATTGATTTCCCGTTAGATAATACCACCATTCTTCTTGTTGACCTTCCTAAAGGCTTAAAAAGGCGTGATAAATTACTAGGCACAGCCATATTAATTGCCAGACGTCTAGTGTTTAAAACATGGATTACTTCAACCATACCCTCTTTAACACAATTTAAAAATTCCCTCCTTTGCCAACTAACAATCGAATTGTATGACTCAATAAGAGACATGGTACATAGAACAACTAGTTTTATACATAAATGGGAATGTTATATACACAGTCTGCCTCAGCATTTGCAAGCACAGTTGCTCTACCCTCTAAGGAATACAGACTTTATGCTCAATGCTCAACTTAGGGGAGAATGGATGCTAAAATTCGACTGAATCAGCTAGACAATATCAACTTAATAAGACTTAGGAGCTGTAAAGATTGGCACATCATAAATATTATACTGTCTATGCTCAGTTGGATATCACAATTAATTTGATCAGAATCTCTTTATTTAATTGTATTGGTTAAATTTGTTTAAAAATATGTAAACTCTCAGAAGACATGGGCAACTACCAGCCATACACTTTTAATTGGAACTGATATGTTATGTATCAAACATTTAGACAATCTGATATTTGAGGAAAGAATCCATTGATTTAAATGTCTTCATTGCATTGTATCTGCTATATTCTTTTCACATTCTGTTCATGTCAATGAGATCATAAATAAAAGTTTCAGAAAAAAAAGACTGGTACAGTATTTGGTTAATAAAACAGATTTATTGTTATAAATATATTAAAACTTTGTAAAATATTTTAATAACATTCATTTTTTAGGAACATTAACATTAAAGGGACAGTAAAGTCAAAATTAAGCTTTCATTATTCAGATAGAGCATGTAATTTTAAACAACTTTCCAATTTACTTCTGTTATCAAATTTGTTTTGTTCTCTTGGTATCTTTTATTGAAGAGTAAAACTAGGTAGGCTCATAAGAGCTCAGGAGTGTGCAGATGTCTTTAGTATTCTATGGCTGCAGTGTTTTGAAACATCATTTGTAGCTTTGCATTACAATGTTGCAAAACACTGTACTAAAGACGTGCACGTTCCTGAGCTCTTATAAGCCTACCTAGTTGTACTCTTCAATAAAAGATACCAAAAGAACAAAACAAATTTGATAACAGAAGTAAATTGGAAAGTTATTTAAAATTGCATGCTCTATCTGAATCATGAAATTTTAATTTTGACTTTACTGTCCCTTTAAGAGTTGTAAAACTTGAACAATTTTGACAGATGTAAATAAAAGCTTGTGCGATATACAAAGAAAATGAGCCTAGCTAAAAGTATCACACACTACACCTGCTCTAACTCCTTCTCTATTAGGGAAACAATAAATAAGTGAAAAAGAAAGATAGTGAGTGTGCCCAAGGCTAAAGATACTATAAAGGATTTATTAAAATCCGTATTGGATAGTTTATATGATAAATACAATATTAAAATCACAATGGAAAAATACATATAAAAGTCGGATGTCTCCCAATGCTTGTAAAGATGAATTCATAAAATGTGCTAATTCATAAAAATGCTAAAATATCCAAACGTACATATGCGTGCTTAATTATTATAGTAATATCAAAAACAAGATATGTGTAAAAGTAGATACCAAGAACAACGTGAAGATAACAGCGGCTAAAATACAAAAGTTAATCCGTGGTGTAATAGGTCATAAATTAACTGCTGCATGTGCAAAAAAGTTTAAAGCATAGAGCACAAGTCAGATCTGCTGCAAATATCGCGTTATCTACTTCTTAGCAAACAAAAACAGTCAACAGGACTATCTGAAGTCAGTGTATAAGTTGCTCCAAAGGTAAGTGTGATATTAGACTTACAGTTTCTCTTATCTCTTCACAAGAGATGGATAGGATCAGTATTTTCCACAGCGTTTAGCCGTACTGTATCCTCTGTTTCCCAAAGGAACTACCAGCCGCCTTAGCTCAAAACGCTAGATCACGTGTCCCAGTGTCAAAACTTGCGTTTGTGTGACGTGTTGGAATGCCGGCTTACACTGTGAGTGGTTGGGGGTATCAGGACCCTTGCGATAATTGGGTCAAAGTGCCCAGTCTCCTTTTTCTTTTGAATGGCTTAGAAGGTATTTTTTAGAAACTATCCTTATTGCCGTAGGATTGTCACATGGGATATGTGGTAGTAGAAGACACCTGCTCTTGGTGCAACAATGGCACGCAGGGGTAATAGTCTTTAGACAAGTTGTTTCCAAACTGAAATATACCCGGGTAAAGGTGGTTATGTAGAAAAAAAAGTTATATTTCATACAATGCTATCCTCTCTTATCGACTAGTTTCACTCTCTTACAGGGCTTTATCAAGATGAGTGATAGCAGTGAGAAGTCTTTATTTAAAGGTTGTGGAATGTTTCCATTGGCTAGAGGGATCTCTACCAATTAATTGATATCAAACAGCTGTGACTTCATTTATCAGAGTTTATTTTAAGGTAGTATTTTTAAGGTGGTATTTTTGACAGGAGTATCTTTTGGTTATCTTTTCTTGATGGAAGAACCTTATACATTTATATGCAATTGTACATATAAATCATTTCAACCGTACATAAGAGCTATTTATTTGCAGTCTAACATAATAAACAATCTATTAAAAATATATTTAATAGGCCTAAGCCCTCATACTGTGCAAGATTAGAACGTTTAACTCATATCAGCAACTGTGTGAAAACACTTATCCTAACAAAATTACGGCTAGATTACGAGTTTTGCGTTATGAGTGAAAAAGCTTCATAACGCTGCTTTTTCACTACCGCTGCTATTACAAGTCTTGCAGGTATATCTGTACCGCACACTTTTTTGGCCGCAACGCAATGTAACTACCGCAGCTTTCAAAAAGTCCTTTTTCAATGGGATTTCCATAGTGCCGGTATTACGAGTTTGCCTGTCCAGCCAAAAAGTGAGCGGTACAGCTCATAACTACAAGATTCATACCATAAAATGAAAGTCAGTAGTTATGGCTTTTATGTTACAAAGCCATAACATAAAACTCATAACTAAAGTGCTAAAAAGTACACTAACTTACATTCATAATGGCACGAGACAGGGCTGCCCCCTCTCGCCGATCCTCTTCGCTATAACTATAGAGGTGCTGGCTCAGAAAATAAGAGAGGACACACTGATATCAGGGGTCCCTATAAGCTTGAGAGAACACAAGCTCGTGCTTTACGCAGATGATGTCCAACTTACATTAACTAAAACGGAAACCTCTATGCCCAGGGTCTTGGAGGTGTTCGGGGACTATGGGCGGGTATCAAATTTTCACCTTAACACGACTAAATCCGAGCTGCTAAATATTACATATGACCCCGATACTTTATCAGAGACACTTCAAGACTGCCCACTTCGCACACAACAGACTAAAATGAGGTATTTAGGCATACACTTATCACCAGACCCACAGGTATTATTTCAAGCCAACTACAGAGCACTAGAACACACTCAGACCTTTCTAGTTGGAAAAAGAAGACAATTTCTTGGGTAGGGAGAATTAACGTTGTCAAAATGAACATAGTCCCAAGGATACTATACTTACTCCAGACCACCCCAATCCCATTGCCAACAAATTACCTACATAAACTACAAAGCATACTGGAACACTACATCTGGGGAAACATTAGGCCAAGGAAAGCAAAGAGAACTCTATATCTCCCCAGAGACAGAGGGGGCCTCGGAGTCCCCAACATTTATACTTACAAACAAGCTACCACATTACAGAGATTACTAGACTGGTGCTATAATGACCCCAACAAGAAGTGGGTGCAGCTGGACTGCGACATCCTTGCCACAAGAAATGCAGGCCTCCAGGCCTGGGTTTCAGAGAAACACAGATCCAAAGCCACTTCCACATACCCATTACTAATAGATTTTTACACGCACTGGGATAAAATCCAACGCACCTCCACAAATATTTTTTCCACTCACGCACCATTAACCCCAATGTATCAGAACCCTGAAATGCCTTGGAACTGCAAACCAAGGGATGTAGATTCAGGGTCTTCCTTCAGTGATATGACACTCTCATCCCTCTTAGAAGGGGACAAACTTGCACCACTAGCAGACATCCAAGAGACAGTGTTGGGGGCGCATATGAATTGGTTAGCACACTCACAGATTAACCACTTCCTCGCAGCGCACTGTTCTAAAGGTTCGTTTACGAGACAGAAAACGGCCTTTGAAAACTTGTGCACATGCGACACCCCCATGGCCCATGCTATCTCACTGACATATAAATTACTAATAATGGAGGACACCAATACACTCCCCACATATGTAAGGGCGTGGGAAAAAGAACTACAAATGGAGATAGAAAATACAGAGTGGCACACCGCGTTCCAGATCACCAAAAAAGCCTCAGTTTCTGTATGAGTACAAGAGGCAAGCTATAAGTTTATATCAAGATGGTCAACCAAAAAGAAAGAGCAATGAGCAGCAACGATGAGATAAAATAAAACGTAGCTTTTATTGATGCAAAGGCATTAAAAAGTTCATGGAGGTGCAAAGATACAAGTGAAATATGACAGTATACGCGTTTCGGCGTTGTGCCGTAATCACTACTGCTAAAGAACACTCAATGAGCTTAACTTAAAAAGGGTGTGTAAACCCCCTATTGGTTAAAACATATTCAAATAAGGATACTCCTTCATGACATCACACAATTGTATCTAATGAGACACTGAACCTGTCAGAATAATTGTCTAACACAACAAACAATAATAAGATCAACCCTAGGTCCTAGAGCTCATATGTTGCTATATGTATGTATACACACAACCATCCTCTTGCAATAATTAACATTCATTTATGGAAAAGCGTATAGAACAAAATAAGCAAAATAGACATCAATCCTGCATATGCAAATCTTAATAGATTTTGTTATAGTAAACACAGGTTGATAGAGCCCAAGATTAGTGATGCTGCAGTATAAAAAAGACATACATGAATATGAATATAGATATATAAACATCCATGTTGACTGTTAGATATAGAAATAAGACATGGCAACAAAAAAAAAATATATATAAATTGGGCAATGATTGTCTGTTATATACACAGTATGTTGGTGTTCTAAAGGACTCTAACTGAATGTAATAGAACCGAAACCTTTATGTATATAAGTGGTAAAAATGAGATATAGGTATATGTATAATGTTACCACTAAAAGAGGAATACTACGCAGACAGCAAACCTGGGTGTATGGGTTATAGGATGATGTCCCTATATTAGATGGATTATTCCCAATAATTGATTAAATCATACTCAGCATTGAGGCCAAGTGGTAATTTGGTGGAGAGTTTAAAAATCCAAAGCATCTCACGCTTTTCAAGGAGCTTTTGTCTATCCCCACCCCTTTTACGAGTGGGTATATGATCTATGGCTTGCCACTTGAAAGAGGCATCATCTTTGTTGTGTTTGGTACAGAAGTGTTGGACTATAGGCGAGGATGATTTCCCCACTCTAATGGTGGATAAATGTTCCCTGATACGAGACCTTATGTCCCGTGTCGTGAGCCCTACGTACTGAACCTTGCACAAAGTGCAAGTTATGAGATATATTACAAACTGGGATGTACAGTTTAGGCAAAAGTTTATCTCATATGTACATTGTGTGACGCAGGACGTGAATGTGTCAGATGTAGTTATGTAGTCACACGGTTTACACCTACTACTCCCACACCTGAACATACCCTTGTGGGTGAGCCATGAGCTCACTGTTGCCCGAGGGTGGCTCAAAACAGTAGGTGATAGGTAATTGCCAAGAGTTTTATTCCGGCGATAAGAACACCCCATCCCTTCAGCCACACAGTTGGTCAGTTTATCGTCTGCTACAAGGAGTTTGAAATGTTTTTTAACAATACTACATACTTCATTATAGTTAGTACTGTAATCAGTCACAAACGTTACTTTGTTGGTATTGAATGTTGATTTTTTGTTATTTACAGTTTTTTTCTCATGTAACATGGGTGTGCGATCCATACACTGTACCTCCCTAGCTGCCCTATTGATTACTTTTTTCGGGTACCCCCTATTTTTCAAACGATCTACAAGATCTGTTTGATGTTCCATGTACACTTTTTCTGTCGAGCAATTTCTCTTTGCTCTTATCATCTGGCCCTTGGCTATGGAGTATAATACACTTTTGGGGTGGCAACTTTTAGCGTGTAGAACTGCATTGCCTGAAAACATAATTTATGCTTACCTGATAAATTTATTTCTCTTGTAGTGTATCCAGTCCACGGATCATCCATTACTTATGGGATATTAACTCCTCCCCAACAGGAAGTGCAAGAGGATTCACCCAGCAGAGCTGCTATATAGCTCCTCCCCTAACTGCCATTACCAGTCATTCGACCGAAAACATGCAGAGAAAGGAAAACCATAGGGTGCAGTGGTGACTGTAGTTTAATGGAAAAATTACCTGCCTTAAAGTGACAGGGCGGGCCGTGGACTGGATACACTACAAGAGAAATAAATTTATCAGGTAAGCATAAATTATGTTTTCTCTTGTTAAGTGTATCCAGTCCACGGATCATCCATTACTTATGGGATACCAATACCAAAGCTAAAGTACACGGATGACGGGAGGGACAGGCAGGCTCTTTATATGGAAGGAACCACTGCCTGAAGAACCTTTCTCCCAAAAACAGCCTCCGAAGAAGCAAAAGTGTCAAATTTGTAAAATTTGGAAAAAGTATGAAGAGAAGACCAAGTTGCAGCCTTGCAAATCTGTTCAACAGAAGCCTCATTCTTAAAGGCCCAAGTGGAAGCCACAGCTCTAGTAGAATGTGCTGTAATTCTTTCAGGAGGCTGCTGTCCAGCAGTCTCATAGGCTAACCGTATTATGCTACGAAGCCAAAAGGAGAGAGAGGTAGCCGAAGCTTTTTGACCTCTCCTCTGACCAGAATAAACGACAAACAGGGAAGACGTTTGTCGAAAATCCTTAGTTGCCTGTAGATAAAATTTCAGGGCACGGACTACATCTAGATTGTGTAGCAGACGTTCCTTTTTCGAAGAAGGATTAGGACACAAAGATGGAACCACAATCTCTTGATTGATATTCCTGTTAGTGACCACCTTAGGTAGGAACCCAGGTTTAGTACGCAGAACTACCTTGTCTGAATGAAAAATCAGATAAGGAGAATCACAATGTAAGGCTGATAACTCAGAGACTCTTCGAGCCGAGGAAATCGCCATTAAAAACAGAACTTTCCAAGATAACAACTTGATATCAATGGAATGAAGGGGTTCAAACGGAACCCCCTGTAAAACATTAAGAACTAAGTTCAAACTCCATGGTGGAGCAACAGTTTTAAACACAGGCTTGATCCTAGCTAAAGCCTGACAAAAAGCTTGAACGTCCGGAACTTCTGACAGACGTTTGTGTAAAAGAATGGACAGAGCTGAAATCTGTCCCTTTAAGGAACTAGCGGATAAACCCTTTTCTAAACCTTCTTGTAGAAAAGACAATATCCTCGGAATCCTAACCTTACTCCATGAGTAACTCTTGGATTCGCACCAATATAAGTATTTGCGCCATATCTTATGGTAAATCTTTCTGGTAACAGGCTTCCTAGCCTGTATTAAGGTATCAATAACTGACTCAGAAAAACCACGTTTTGATAAAATCAAGCGTTCAATTTCCAAGCAGTCAGCTTCAGAGAAATTAGATTTTGATGTTTGAAGGGACCCTGGATCAGAAGGTCCTGTTTCAGAGGTAGCGACCAAGGTGGACAGGATGACATGTCCACTAGATCTGCATACCAAGTCCTGCATGGCCATGCAGGCGCTATTAGAATCACTGATGCTCTCTCCTGTTTGATTCTGGCAATCAATCGAGGAAGCATCGGGAAGGGTGGAAACACATAAGCCATCCCGAAGGTCCAAGGTGCTGTCAAAGCATCTATCAGAACCGCTCCCGGATCCCTGGATCTGGACCCGTAACGAGGAAGCTTGGCGTTCTGTCGAGACGCCATGAGATCTATCTCTGGTTTGCCCCAACGTCAAAGTATTTGGGCAAAGACCTCCGGATGAAGTTCCCACTCCCCCGGATGAAAAGTCTGACGACTTAAGAAATCCGCCTCCCAGTTCTCCACTCCCGGGATGTGGATTGCTGACAGGTGGCAAGAGTGAGACTCTGCCCAGCGAATAATCTTTGATACTTCCATCATTGCTAGGGAGCTTCTTGTCCCTCCCTGATGGTTGATGTAAGCTACAGTCGTGATGTTGTCCGACTGAAACCTGATGAACCCCCGAGTTGTTAACTGGGGCCAAGCCAGAAGGGCATTGAGAACTGCTCTCAATTCCAGAATGTTTATTGGTAGGAGACTCTCCTCCTGATTCCATTGTCCCTGAGCCTTCAGAGAATTCCAGACAGCGCCCCAACCTAGTAGGCTGGCGTCTGTTGTTACAATTGTCCAGTCCGGCCTGCTGAATGGCATCACCCTGGACAGATGTGGCCGAGAAAGCCACCATAGAAGAGAATTTCTGGTCTCTTGATCCAGATTCAGAGTAGGGGACAAGTCTGAGTAATCCCCATTCCACTGACTTAGCATGCACAATTGCAGCGGTCTGAGATGTAGGCGTGCAAAGGGTACTATGTCCATTGCTGCTACCATTAAGCCGATCACCTCCATGCATTGAGCTACTGACGGGTGTTGAATGGAATGAAGGACACGGCATGCATTTTGAAGCTTTGTTAACCTGTCTTCTGTCAGGTAAATCTTCATTTCTACAGAATCTATAAGAGTCCCCAAGAAGGGAACTCTTGTGAGTGGAAAGAGAGAACTCTTCTTTTCGTTCACCTTCCATCCATGCGACCTTAGAAATGCCAGTACTAACTCTGTATGAGACTTGGCAGTTTGAAAGCTTGAAGCTTGTATCAGAATGTCGTCTAGGTACGGAGCTACCGCAATTCCTCGCGGTCTTAGTACCGCCAGAAGAGCACCCAGAACCTTTGTGAAGATTCTCGGAGTCGTAGCCAATCCGAATGGAAGAGCTACAAACTGGTAATGCCTGTCTAGAAAGGCAAACCTTAGATACCGGTAATGATCTTTGTGAATCGGTATGTGAAGGTAAGCATCCTTTAAATCCACTGTGGTCATGTACTGACCCTTTTGGATCATGGGTAAAATTGTCCGAATAGTTTCCATTTTGAACGATGGAACTCTTAGGAATTTGTTTAGGATCTTTAAATCCAAGATTGGCCTGAAAGTTCCCTCTTTTTTGGGAACCACAAACAGATTTGAGTAAAACCCTTGTCCTTGTTCCGACCGCGGAACCGGATGGATCACTCCCATTAATAAAAGATCTTGTACGCAGCGTAGAAACGCCTCTTTCTTTATTTGGTTTGTTGACAACCTTGACAGATGAAATCTCCCTCTTGGGGGAGAGAATTTGAAGTCTAGAAGGTATCCCTGAGATATGATCTCTAACGCCCAGGGATCCTGGACATCTCTTGCCCAAGCCTGGGCGAAGAGAGAAAGTCTGCCCCCCACTAGATCCGTTCCCGGATCGGGGGCCCTCGATTCATGCTGTCTTAGGGGCAGCAGCAGGTTTCCTGGCCTGCTTGCCCTTGTTCCAGGACTGGTTAGGTCTCCAGCCTTGTCTGTAGCGAGCAACAGCTCCTTCCTGTTTTGGTGCAGAGGAAGTTGATGCTGCTCCTGCTTTGAAATTACGAAAGGAACGAAAATTAGACTGTCTAGCCTTAGGTTTGGCTCTGTCTTGAGGCAGGGCATGGCCTTTACCTCCTGTAATGTCAGCGATAATTTCTTTCAACCCGGGCCCGAATAAGGTCTGCCCTTTGAAAGGTATATTAAGCAATTTAGATTTAGAAGTAACGTCAGCTGACCAGGATTTTAGCCACAGTGCTCTGCGTGCCTGAATGGCGAATCCGGAATTCTTAGCCGTAAGTTTAGTTAAATGTACTACGACATCTGAAATAAATGAGTTAGCTAACTTAAGGGCTTTAAGCTTGTGTGTAATCTCATCTAATGGAGCTGATTCAAGTGTCTCTTCCAGAGACTCAAACCAAAATGCTGCTGCAGCCGTGACAGGCGCAATGCATGCAAGAGGTTGCAATATAAAACCTTGTTGAACAAACATTTTCTTAAGGTAACCCTCTAACTTTTTATCCATTGGATCTGAAAAGGCACAGCTATCCTCCACCGGGATAGTGGTACGCTTAGCTAAAGTAGAAACTGCTCCCTCCACCTTAGGGACCGTTTGCCATAAGTCCCGTGTGGTGGCGTCTATTGGAAACATCTTTCTAAATATCGGAGGGGGTGAGAACGGCACACCGGGTCTATCCCACTCCTTAGTAACAATTTCAGTAAGTCTCTTAGGTATAGGAAAAACGTCAGTACTCGCCGGTACCGCAAAATATTTATCCAACCTACACATTTTCTCTGGTATTGCAACTGTGTTACAATCATTCAGAGCCGCTAACACCTCCCCTAGTAATACACGGAGGTTTTCCAGCTTAAATTTAAAATTTGAAATATCTGAATCCAGTTTGTTTGGATCAGAACCGTCACCCGCAGAATGAAGCTCTCCATCCTCATGTTCTGCAAATTGTGACGCAGTGTCTGACATGGCCCTAATATTATCAGCGCACTCTGTTCTCACCCCAGAGTGATCACGCTTACCTCTTAGTTCTGGCAATTTAGCCAAAACTTCAGTCATAACAGTAGCCATATCCTGTAATGTGATTTGTAATGGCCGCCCAGATGTACTCGGCGCTACAATATCACGCACCTCCCGAGCGGGAGATGCAGGTACTGACACGTGAGGCGAGTTAGTCGGCATAACTCTCCCCTCGTTGTTTGGTGAAATATGTTCAATTTGTACAGATTGACTTTTATTTAAAGTAGCATCAATACAGTTAGTACATAAATTTCTATTGGGCTCCACTTTGGCTTTAGCACATATAGCACAGATATCTTCCTCTGAATCAGACATGTTTAACACACTAGCAAATAAACTAGCAACTTGGAAATACTTTTCAAGTAATTTACTATAATATGAAAACGTACTGTGCCTATAAGAAGCACAGAAAAAGTTATGACAGTTGAAAATTAATAAACTGAAAAGTTATAGCATCAAATCTTTGTAAAAAACACAATTTTAGCAAAGGATTGCTCCCATTAGCAAAGGATAACTAACCCTGTTAGCAGAAAAAAAAAGAAAAAAAAAATACAGAAATAAACGTTTTTTTATCACAGTCAACTACAATCTCACAGCTCTGCTGTGAGTGATTACCTCCCTCAAAACAAGTTTTGAAGACCCCTGAGTTCTGTAGAGATGAACCGGATCATGCAGGGAAGACAATAAACTTCTGACTGAATTTTTTGATGCGTAGCAAAAGCGCCAAAAAAAGGCCCCTCCCCCTCACACATAACAGTGAAAGAGATCAGTAAACTGTCATAAATTAAATAAAACGACTGCCAAGTGGAAAAAAATAGTGCCCAAAACATTTTTTCACCCAGTACCTCAGAAAATTAAACGATTTTACATGCCAGCAAAAAACGTTTAACATTAATAAATTGAGTGTTATTAAAAAGCCTGTTGCTAGTCCCTGCAAATTAGGCTAAAGTTTTATGCATACAGTATAATTCCAGTGAAGTGCCATTCCCCAGAATACTGAAGTGTAAAATATACATACATGACAGCCTGATACCAGTTGCTGCTACTGCATTTAAGGCTGAGTTTACATTATATCGGTATGGCAGAATTTTCTCATCAATTCCATTGTCAGAAAATAATAAGCTGCTACATACCTCTTTGCAGATTAATCTGCCCGCTGTCCCCTGATCTGAAGTTTACCTCTCCTCAGATGGCCGAGAAACAGCAATATGATCTTAACTACTCCGGCTAAAATCATAGAAAAACTCAGGTAGATTCTTCTTCAAATTCTAGCAGAGAAGGAATAACACACTCCGGTGCTATTATAAAATAACAAACTTTTGATTGAAGGTATGAAACTAAGTATAATCACCACAGTCCTCTCACACATCCTATCTATTCGTTGGGTGCAAGAGAATGACTGGTAATGGCAGTTAGGGGAGGAGCTATATAGCAGCTCTGCTGGGTGAATCCTCTTGCACTTCCTGTTGGGGAGGAGTTAATATCCCATAAGTAATGGATGATCCGTGGACTGGATACACTTAACAAGAGAAATAGGCTTTCTATAAATGCATGTCTCAATTTTACCTGTAGTTTTGCCACAGAGAGTTATATCCAGAAAATTGATGGTATCCCTGTGTATTTCATGGGTGAATTTTAAATTTAGATCATTTTTGTTGATGTAAGCCAAAAAATGTATCAAATCTCCAGCATTGCCTTGCCAAATTAACAGCAGGTCGTCAATGAAGCGACCGTAGTATGCAATGCTTTGTCTGAAGGGGTTTCCATCTCCATAGACGTGGGACAGCTCCCACCAACCCATGTATAGGTTGGTGTAAGAGGGTGCGAATTTCGCCCCCATAGCTGTCCCATATCTCTGGAGATAGAAAACCCCCTCAAACTCAAAATAGTTGTGGCTTAAAAGAAATGCTGTGACCTCAATCACATATCTTTTGAAATCAGAATCCAAATTAGAATAATGTGTCAGCATATAATCCATAGCCTCAAGGCCAGATGTATGGGGTATTGAAGAGTATAAAGCTGTGACATCAATAGTTAACCAATTGCACAAAGAATCCCAAGTCAGGCCTTCCATAACCCTCAGAACATGTTTAGTGTCCTGTAGATAGCTCGGTAGAGCTTTAACCAGAGGGCACAGAATGGCATCAAGCCACTCTGAAAGATGTTCAAAAAGGGATCCGATCCCACTGACTATAGGACGACCAGTGACATTTTCCAGGGACTTATGCACCTTCGGGAGATGGTGGAATACAGGAGTAACTGGGAACTCAATGTATAAATAATCAAAGGTATTTCTGTCCAGAAAACCTTTTTCCAAACCATCATCCAGAAGGTGCATAAGTTCTACCTGAAAACGTTTAGTGGGATTAGTATTGAGGAGTGTGTACTGGATAGGATCGTTCAATTGATGCAAGGCCTCATTCTTATAGTCCGCAGTATCCATGACCACAACAGAGCCCCCCTTGTCAGCATTACGTATCACAATTTGATCATTATCCTTTAACTCTTTTAGGGCTATTCTCTCTGAACGTGATAAGTTATCAGGAGATTTTTTTGCCCTGAAGAGCAAGGTCCCTAAGGTCCTTCTCTACCCTATTATAGAATTTTTCTACAAGGGGGCCTCTGCTGTGGACCGGATAAAACGTGGAGGGCTTTTTATAGCCAACAAATATGTCAATATGTGCTGTGCCCCTATCAGCAGTACTCTCCCTATCCATAGAATCCAAGGTAATTATATCACAAGTTTCAGAAAACGTAAGGTCATTGTTTAAATTTACCCTTGTGATTTTGGAGCCAGGAGAGTCAGCTGGGGTGGGTAAGATGTCTTGCTCTGTGTCAGAAAAGTGTTTTTTCAATGTTATATTGCGGACTAAACGATTAATGTCCAACATCGTCTTGAACAAGTCAAATCTAGCAAGTGGTACAAAGCCTAATCCTAGACTTAAAAGTTTGACTTGTGAATCACTCAAGACAATGCTGGATAAATTAATCACACTGAAGGTGCATATTTGTTGTTGGTTCCTTTCAAAGCCCTTGAGGGATAACAATTCTGAGCTTTCTGTGTGTTCCCTCCCCCCTTGGGGTTCATGGGGGCTTTGGGAAAAACCTGATCCACTAAGGTATTACTCGTATGGGGTATTTGTGCCTGCTGTAAATCTATTTGATTGTGAGATGGTACAATTTGAGTGTTTGTATTGCTAGTATTTTTAGATTTAACAGATTGTCCTGTACTTATATATGGTGTCTGTGCCTTCTGTATGGTAGTGTTTTTCAGAATGCCAGGTCTTGTTTCATTTGAAAGTTCATTGTCTGTGATGTATTTATCATCCCCAGACTCTACATCACTATCTGAAAAAGTAACACGTTGGCTGCTATTAGATCTATGATTCCTATTGCGTGACCTACCCCTACTCCTATTTCTGTTTTGCTGTCTGCGAGTATGAAACCTCTGTGTCCTATTCCACACATGTATGGTATCAGTGTCATAGTCTGCTTGATCACGTAGGTATTTAACATGTTTAGTATTCATAACCGAGGTTTTAATATTGGCCATAGACTTCCTCAGTACCTCATCAAACCTAGGGTAATCAATTTCATGTTTTCGTGTATTGAGCTCAACTTGGATGGTGTTAATATTCTCTCTCAAATCATTCAACAATTTGTTTTTATATGACATCAACAAAATCATTAATCTTACAGAACATTCATTTAGTATAGTGTTCCAATTATCTATGAACTCACTGTCCTCGGTTTCAAAAGTGGGATATTTAGAGATTCTAAGACCGCTGGGTATCATTTTCATATCTAAATATTTCCCCAGTGTCCATATATCCCACTGCAATCTGGTCTCTTTGGTACACAATTTGTCCATTTCTTGGAACAAGTCTGTAAGTGCAAGATCAGATTCATTTGTTGAAAATATTTTAGCAAGTTCAGTTGGAAGTTCATCCCTAGGACCAACGGGTATCAGTGAATAGAATTGTTGTTGTGTCTCCTCCATAATAAAACAACTTCCAATAAATCTTCTAAACTCAAACCCGCAGTGCTGCCCAATAGCACTATATGAAAAATAAATAAACCAAATTCACTGATACCCGTTGGTCCTAGAAATGAACTTCCAACTGAACTTGCTAAAATATTTTCAACAAATAAATCTGATCTTGCACTTACAGACTTGTTCCAAGAAATGGACAAATTGTGTCTTAGAATCTCTAAATATCCCACTTTTGAAACCGAGGACACTGAGTTCATAGATAATTGGAACACTATACTAAATGAATGTTCTGTAAGATTAATGATTTTGTTGATGTCATATAAAAACAAATTGTTGAATGATTTGAGAGAGAATATTAACACCATCCAAGTTGAGCTCAATACACGAAAACATGAAATTGATTACCCTAGGTTTGATGAGGTACTGAAGAAGTCTATGGCCAATATTAAAACCTCGGTTATGAATACTAAACATGTTAAATACCTACGTGATCAAGCAGACTATGACACTGATACTATACATGTGTGGAATAGGACACAGAGGTTTCATACTCGCAGACAGCAAAACAGAAATAGGAGTAGGGGTAGGTCACGCAATAGGAATCATAGATCTAATAGCAGCCAACGTGTTACTTTTTCAGATAGTGATGTAGAGTCTGGGGATGATAAATACATCACAGACAATGAACTTTCAAATGAAACAAGACCTGGCATTCTGAAAAACACTACCATACAGAAGGCACAGACACCATATATAAGTACAGGACAATCTGTTAAATCTAAAAATACTAGCAATACAAACACTCAAATTGTACCAGCTCACAATCAAATAGATTTACAGCAGGCACAAATACCCCATACGAGTAATACCTTAGTGGATCAGGTTTTTCCCAAAGCCCCCATGAACCCCAAGGGGGGAGGGAACACACAGAAAGCTCAGAATCGTTATCCCTCAAGGGCTTTGAAAGGAACCAACAACAAATATGCACCTTCAGTGTGATTAATTTATCCAGCATTGTCTTGAGTGATTCACAAGTCAAACTTTTAAGTCTAGGATTAGGCTTTGTACCACTTGCTAGATTTGACTTGTTCAAGACGATGTTGGACATTAATCGTTTAGTCCGCAATATAACATTGAAAAAACACTTTTCTGACACAGAGCAAGACATCTTACCCACCCCAGCTGACTCTCCTGGCTCCAAAATCACAAGGGTAAATTTAAACATTGACCTTACATTTTCTGAAACTTGTGATATAATTACCTTGGATTCTATGGATAGGGAAAGTACTGCTGATATGGGCACAGCACATATTGACAAATTTGTTGGCTATAAAAAGCCCTCCACGTTTTATCCGGTCCACAGCAGAGGCCCCCTTGTAGAAAAATTCTATAATAGGGTAGAGAAGGACCTTAGGGGCCTTGCTCTTCAGGGCAAAAAATCTCCTGATAACTTATCACGTTCAGAGAGAATAGCCCTAAAAGAGTTAAAGGATAATGATCAAATTGTGATACGTAATGCTGACAAGGGGGGCTCTGTTGTGGTCATGGATACTGCGGACTATAAGAATGAGGCCTTGCGTCAATTGAACGATCCTATCCAGTACACACTCCTCAATACTAATCCCACTAAACGTTTTCAGGTAGAACTTATACACCTTCTGGATGATGGTTTGGAAAAAGGTTTTCTGGACAGAAATACCTTTGATTATTTATACATTGAGTTCCCAGTTACTCCTGTATTCCACCATCTCCCGAAGGTGCATAAGTCCCTGGAAAATGTCACTGGTCGTCCTATAGTCAGTGGGATCGGATCCCTTTTTGAACATCTTTCAGAGTGGCTTGATGCCATTCTGTGCCCTCTGGTTAAAGCTCTACCGAGCTATCTACAGGACACTAAACATGTTCTGAGGGTTATGGAAGGCCTGACTTGGGATTCTTTGTGCAATTGGTTAACTATTGATGTCACAGCTTTATACTCTTCAATACCCCATACATCTGGCCTTGAGGCTATGGATTATATGCTGACACATTATTCTAATTTGGATTCTGATTTCAAAAGATATGTGATTGAGGTCACAGCATTTCTTTTAAGCCACAACTATTTTGAGTTTGAGGGGGTTTTCTATCTCCAGAGATATGGGACAGCTATGGGGGCGAAATTCGCACCCTCTTACGCCAACCTATACATGGGTTGGTGGGAGCTGTCCCACGTCTATGGAGATGGAAACCCCTTCAGACAAAGCATTGCATACTACGGTCGCTTCATTGACGACCTGCTGTTAATTTGGCAAGGCAATGCTGGAGATTTGATACATTTTTTGGCTTACATCAACAAAAATGATCTAAATTTAAAATTCACCCATGAAATACACAGGGATACCATCAATTTTCTGGATATAACTCTCTGTGGCAAAACTACAGGTAAAATTGAGACATGCATTTATAGAAAGCCTATTTCAGGCAATGCAGTTCTACACGCTAAAAGTTGCCACCCCAAAAGTGTATTATACTCCATAGCCAAGGGCCAGATGATAAGAGCAAAGAGAAATTGCTCAACAGAAAAAGTGTACATGGAACATAAAACAGATCTTGTAGATTGTTTGAAAAATAGGGGGTACCCGAAAAAAGTAATCAATAGGGCAGCTAGGGAGGTACAGTGTATGGATCGCACACCCATGTTACATGAGAAAAAAACTGTAAATAACAAAAATCAACATTCAATACCAACAAAGTAACATTTGTGACTGATTACAGTACTGACTATAATGAAGTATGTAGTATTGTTAAAAAACATTTCAAACTCCTTGTAGCAGACGATAAACTGACCAACTGTGTGGCTGAAGGGATGGGGTGTTCTTATCGCCGGAATAAAACTCTTGGCAATTACCTATCACCTACTGTTTTGAGCCACCCTCGGGCAACAGTGAGCTCATGGCTCACCCACAAGGGTATGTTCAGGTGTGGGAGTAGTAGGTGTAAACCGTGTGACTACATAACTACATCTGACACATTCACGTCCTGCGTCACACAACGTACATATGAGATAAACTTTTGCCTAAACTGTACATCCCAGTTTGTAATATATCTCATAACTTGCACTTTGTGCAAGGTTCAGTACGTAGGGCTCACGACACGGGACATAAGGTCTCGTATCAGGGAACATTTATCCACCATTAGAGTGGGGAAATCATCCTCGCCTATAGTCCAACACTTCTGTACCAAACACAACAAAGATGATGCCTCTTTCAAGTGGCAAGCCATAGATCATATACCCACTCGTAAAAGGGGTGGGGATAGACAAAAGCTCCTTGAAAAGTGTGAGATGCTTTGGATTTTTAAACTCTCCACCAAATTACCACTTGGCCTCAATGCTGAGTATGATTTAATCAATTATTGGGAATAATCCAACTAATATAGGGACATCATCCTATAACCCATACACCCAGGTTTGCTGTCTGCGTAGGATTCCTCTTTTAGTGGTAACATTATACATATACCTATATCTCATTTTTACCACTTATATACATAAAGGTTTTGGTTCTATTACATTCAGTTAGAGTCCTTTAGAACACCAAAAGGACTCTAACTGAATGTTGCCATGTCTTATTTCTATATCTAACAGTCAACATGGATGTTTAAATATCTATATTCATATTCATGTATGTCTTTTTTATACTGCAGCATCACTAATCTTGGGCTCTATCAACCTGTGTTTACAATAACAAAATCTATTAAGATTTGCATATGCAGGATTGATGTCTATTTTGCTTATTTTGTTCTATACACTTTTCCATAAATGAATGTTAATTATTGCAACAGGATGGTTGTGTGCATACATACATATAGCAACATATGAGCTCTAGGACCTAGGGTTGATCTTATTATTGTTTGTTGTGTT
Source organism: Bombina bombina (assembly GCF_027579735.1). NCBI lineage: Eukaryota > Metazoa > Chordata > Amphibia > Anura > Bombinatoridae > Bombina > Bombina bombina. The sequence goes on along the minus strand of NC_069503.1, from coordinate 360,744,064 downwards.
AGACAATTATTCTGACAGGTTCAGTGTCTCATTAGATACAATTGTGTGATGTCATGAAGGAGTATCCTTATTTGAATATGTTTTAACCAATAGGGGGTTTACACACCCTTTTTAAGTTAAGCTCATTGAGTGTTCTTTAGCAGTAGTGATTACGGCACAACGCCGAAACGCGTATACTGTCATATTTCACTTGTATCTTTGCACCTCCATGAACTTTTTAATGCCTTTGCATCAATAAAAGCTACGTTTTATTTTATCTCATCGTTGCTGCTCATTGCTCTTTCTTTTTGGTTGGATTTCTAATGTCCTAAAGAGCAGCAACACTTCCTAAGTGGCAAGCCGTGGAGTCGGCTTTTTGGTGAGAGAATTCACAACATTGAGATCTGGAGATTTGCATTGGCCCAGACGCACAAGCCCACGGACGCACCTCCTGTTTCCAGCTCCCCCATTGGTTCACAGAGTATTGCGGTCATTTCCGGTTTTGACGGCTCCAGAGAAGCTAGCGGCTGCACATCGGTGCAGCGTTTCTTTACCGGGACCCACTGTGACGAAGCCTGGTCTTCGCAGGGACGACTGGAGAACAAAGGATAGATAAGTAGCAGTTTAGGTGCGGGCGGTCGAGTGACAGCATCTGTAATGGAGCCTGGACTTCGAAAGGACAGATCGGTGAGTGCACTGAGCCGGCTTATAAATACAGACATATTATATATTTTTTGGCAGGTACTGTTTCCTCTAATTGCACAAAGGGATTTATTCTTCCCATTGCCATCGTGGACATTCGATAGCAACAGTAATTAGTATCCACATGAAGGAGCAGCTTCCCAGCTGATATGGAACATTTTTACTTGCTTTCTGTATATGTTGTTCTCAATTGAATTAACACTCACTATCTACCACACTGAGTGATTTCTAAGCCACATTAATCTCTTGCTCATCCTGCTATTTGGTTTATTTATATATCAAGATGGTACCTCACACCTAGTAGGTTACACTGCATTTACAAGACAGCTTCAGGAAGGTGCTGGAGAGACTGCGGGGAAGAGGGTACACCAGCACACATTTGGTGGTCCTGCCCCAAACTTGACATGTATTGGGTGAATGTCTTCCTCCACATAACACACATAATAGGGAAACCATTACAAAACAGCCCAAAAACTATCCTATTCCTGTCACTACCTAAACTAGAGACCAAACAGAGCAGGGCATTACTTCTGGTTATGTTGAATAGTGCCAAAATGCTTATCCCAAAACACTGGAAAACAAAGACGACACCATCCATAGAGGAATGGAGGAGACAAGTGGACACCCTGCTGCAGTTAGAGAGGTACCACCACATACAGCAGGGCACAGCAGACATACATGACCTAATGCTGCAGCAGTGGGAGCAGAACAACACTGACCACTGACATCAGCCCACGTAGAAACACTACACCTCAGGGTAAAAGACGTGACCACTGACACACCATATCCACCCCCTGGCTAAGCAGGGGCAAGACAGAAAGACGCGAAGAACGCAATAACAAATATGGGAAGTGAGGGACCACAAACTGTGTAGAACTAATTACCTGAAAAAATGTTTTCATAGGTGAGCCTATGACTCTTTTCCTTCTAATGATGTCATCTTGAGGTTACATAAGGTATCATCTTTTACATGCGACTTAATGTTTGTTTGGTTATAAGCTATTATTATTGCTACGCATCTTTGTTTATGTTTGTTTGGCTGAAGGGCCTATATGGACTCAGACTCTATAAAGGTGCTGCGAAACTTAGCAGTATCCTCAATCATGGCACAAGTTGCAAGGGACAACACTGAAAACTTGAAAGAAAAAAAAGGAAAGGAAAACATATATGTGAAATTTTACATGTTGTACACAATGTTTTGAGTTTTTCAATAAAATATATTTAAAAAAAAAAAAAAGTACACTAACACCCATAAACTACCTATTAACCCCTAAACCGAGGCCCTCCCGCATCGCAAACACTAAAATTAAATTATTAACCCCTAATCTGCCGCTCCGGACATCGCCGCCACTATAATAAACATATTAACCCCTAAACCGCTGTACTCCCGCATCGCAAACACTAGTTAAATATTATTAACCCCTAATCTGCTGTCCCTAACATCGCCGCAACCTACATTACTGTTATTAACCCCTAATCTGATGCCCCCCAAATCGGCGCCACTATACTAAAGTTATTAACCCCTAAACCTAAGTGTAACCCTAACACCCACTAACTTTAATATAATTAAAATAAATCTAAATAAAAAATTATTATCATTAACTAAATAATTCCTATTTAAAACTAAATACTGTACCTATAAAATAAACCCTAAGCTAGCTACAATATAACTAATAGTTACATTGTAGCTATCTTAGTTTTTATTTTTATTTCACAGGTAAGTTTGTATTTATTTTAACTAGGTAGACTAGTTAGTAAATAGATATTAACTATTTACTAACTAACTAGTTAAAATAAATACAAAAGTTACCTGTCAAATCAAACCTAACTTGTCTTACACTAACACCTAACCTTACACTACAATTTAATAAATTACATTAATTAAATACAATTAACTAAATTACAAAAAAAACAAACACTAAATTACACAAAATAAAAAAGAAATGATTACACCTAATCTAATAGCCCTATAAAAATAAAAAAGCCCCCCCCCCCAAATAAAAAACCCCTAGCCTAAACTAAACTGCCAATAGCCCTTAAAAGGGCCTTTTGCGGGGCATTGCCCCAAAGAAATCAGCTCTTTTACCTGTAAAAAAAAAATACAAACAACCCTCCAACAGTAAAACCCACCACCCACACAACCAAACCCCCCAAATATAATCCTATTTAAAAAAGCTCCCCATTGCCCTGAAAAGGGCATTTGGATAGGCATTGCCCTTAAAAGGGCATTTAGCTCTTTTTCAGCCCAAACCATAAGCTAAACTTAAAACCCACCCAATAAACCCTTAAAAAAAACTAACACTAATCCCCCGAAGATTCACTTACAGTTTTTGAAGACCGGACATCCATCCTCAACGAAGCTGGGAGAAGTCTTCATCCAAGCGGCAAGAAGTCCTCAACGAAGCTGGGAGAAGTCTTCATCCAAGCGGCAAGAAGTGGTCCTCCAGGTGGGCAGAAGTATTCATCCAGATGGCATCTTCTATCTTCCTCCTTCCGACGCGGAGCCACTCCATCTTCAAGATATCTGGCGCAGAGCATCCTCTTCATATGGTCCCAGCCGTACACTGATGATTCCTTTAAGGGACGTCATCCAAGATGGCGTCCCTTGAATTCTGATTCAATCAGCCAATCAGAATTAAAGGTGAAAAAATCGTATTGGGACATCATAGAAGATGCCGTCTGGATGAAGACTTCTGCCCACCTGGAGGACCACTTCTTGCCGCTTGGATGAAGACTTCTCCCGGCTTCGTTGAGGACTTCTTGTCGCTTGGATGAAGACTTCTCCTGGCTTCGTTGAGGATGGATGTCCGATCTTCAAAAACTGTAAGTGGATCTTCGGGGGTTAGTGTTAAGTTTTTTTTAAGGGTTTATTGGGTGGGTTTTATTTTTAGCTTAGGGTTTGGGCTGAAAAAGAGCTAAATGCCCTTTTAAGGGCAATGCCCATCCAAATGCTCTTTTCAGGGCAATGGGGAGCTTAGGTTTTTTAGAAAGGATTTTATTTGGGGGGTTTGGTTGTGTGGGTGGTGGGGTTTACTGTTGGGGGGGTTGTTTGTATTTTTTTTTAGAGCTGATTTATTTGGGGCAATGCCCCGCAAAAGGCCCTTTTAAGGGCTATTGACAGTTTAATTTAGGCTAGGGTTTTTTTTTGGGAGGGGGGCTTTTTTATTTTGCTAGGGCTATTAGATTAGGTGTAATTAGTTTAAATATTTGATCATTTCTTTTTTATTTTGTGTAATTTAGTGTTTGTTTTTTTTGTAATTTAGTTAATTGTATTTAATTAATGTAATTTATTTAATTGTAGTGTAAGGTTAGGCGTTAGTGTAAGACAGGTTAAGTTTTATTTGACAGGTAAATTTGTATTTATTTTAACTAGGTAGCTAGTAAATAGTTAATAACTATTTACTAACTAGTCTACCTAGTTAAAATAAATACAAACTTGCCTGTCAAATAAAACTTAACCTGTATTACAGCTTATGGGGTTAATAAGTGTAGGTAGGTGGTGGCGATGTCGGGGGCGGCAGATTAGGGGTTAATAAGTGTAATGTAGGTGTCAGCGATTTCGGGGGTGGCAGATTAGGGGTGTTTAGACTCGGGGTTTATGTTAGGTGTAAACATAAATTTTCTTTCCCTATAGGACTCAATGGGGCTGCGTTACGGAGCTTTACGCTCCTTTATTGCAGGTATTAGGCTTTTTTTTAGCTGGCTCTCCCATTGATGTCTATGGGGAAATTGTGCACGAGCACGTAAAATCAGCTCAAAGCAGCACTGGTATTTGGGTGCGGTATGGAGCTCAATGGAGCTCAATGCTGCTATATTGCCTGCTAATGCCGGGTTTTTGAAAACCTGTAATAGCAGTGCAATGGGGAGATGAGCGGTGGAAATAACTTGCAAGTTAGTAGCGAGCCGCTCATAACTCAAAACTCGTAATCTAGCCGTTTGTTTATTACTATATTCTTGAGTCTGAGAGAAATGCTGCCAGATCTAATTCAGAGTTAAGAACTTTGGGATACAATGTATCAAATTTGTAGATTAGTTCGGCCTCTTTCACTAGTAGTTTGTTTTCCAGGATTCCTCCTCTCCAATTCCATTTTAATCTGCATAAACCCCCATATTGCATATCCTTAGTTCTACCTGAACTTCCTTAAAATGTCTATATAGGTGTGTATTGTCATTTTCATGTTCAATGCATAATAGATGCTCTCTTGTTCAGTCTATAAGGCTCCTTTTTGTTTCCCCTAAATATATCAGATTGCCATTGCATTTAAGGGCATATATTACCCCTTTGGGTGTACATTTTATTAGATCTTTTATTACAAATTCTTCCTCAGTATTTGGGATTTGAATGCTCTTTTTCTTTACACTGTGTTGGCAAGCCTTGCAAGTATAGCAGGGGAAAAAAAAAACTTTTTTTCCCCTTTAAATCTCTCACTTGACTCTGCTTGGGCTTTTTTGAAAATTCGTTTAGTGCTTAATATTGTTTTGAAGTTCCTGGCTTTTCTAAACACAAATCTTGGGTCAGGGGTCAGACTATCCCCAATTATGGGGTCTGCTTTCAAAAGATGCCAATGATTCTTTATAATTTTACTTATGATGCCATGGTCTGCGCTAAAATCTGTTATAAAGGGAACATTTAGGGTGTTATTTTGTTCGGGTATTTTGTGCTTATAAGTTTAAAGTGACTTTCTATCAGTATTTCTTGCCCTAGTTACTGCTGTTTTTAGGCTATGAGACACATAACCTCTTTCTTTGAATTTATCTAGTAATGTTGTTACCTGTTCCTCAAAGTCAGAAATTCTAGAGCAATTTTTTCTAATGCGCAAAGTTTGTCCTAGGGGGATATTGGTTTTTCAGCATGTGAGATGACAACTCTCAGCGTGGATAGTTTTTGAAATCCGCCGGTTTAAAATGTGTTTTTGTTTCAATCTTGTTTTCTATATACATGATCTCTAAGTCCAAGAATACTATTTTTTTCTTTACTATAATTATAGGTGAAATTAAGGCCTTTAGAGTTGACATTCATTTTATCAAACATATGAGTCAGTTCTAGTTCTGTCCCTATCTATACTATCAGTATGTCATCTATGTATCTCTTATAGAGCACAAGGTTTGCACTGTAGCTTTTACTGCCAAAGAAGAACTGGTCTTCCCAGTCACCCATAAAAAGATTGGCGTAGCTAGGTGCAAACCTCGTGCCCATAGCCGTCCCTTCTATTTGTAGGAAATATTTGCCATAAAAAGAAAAATAATTATATTCTAATATAAATGCAATACTTTTATTATGAACTCGTTTTGCTCTTTTTTTAGACTTATATCCTTTGTTAAAGATTTGTTTACTGCCTCAATTCCTTTTTTGTGATCTATTATGGTATATAAAGAGGTTACGTCACAAGTGACAAGGACAAAAGTTTTCTTGCCATTCTAGGTTATCGAGGATATTTAGAACTTGAGTGGAATCTCTTAAGTAGGAGTTCAGGTTTCTAACATAAGAAAGGAAACTTTTAAGACACTAAGTGATGAGTTGACATCTCAGAGTTAAAAAAGAAAAACTAAAAGAGAGAAAAAACGAAAATGAATATTAAGAGAAACAGAAAGTAATGATAGGCAGACCTTTTAAGAACAAAATGGAAAAAGATGGAAAGGGATATGACAGATGAGAAAGAACTAAAAGAGGGAGGTCAAGTTACCCTACAGAAGAGTAATATAAACAGAGAGGAGAAAAAAGACACATGGACAGTAGTTTACCCAAAAACCGCCAACAGAAACTTTAATCAATATCAAAGCAGGTCCAATTGCAATAGATATGGAGACACTAACCATAAACCCATCTATTTTGGAGCTAGGGAGAATAACCACAGGTATAATCATAAATCCAATCCTGAATTTGACCCCCCACATAGAGAATACCAAAGACAATATTGGAGATCAAGAAATGAATACCATCACACAGGTATGACCCATAATGACCCATAATAATAGGGGTTGGGACAACACTAGGGAATCAAGAATCCAGAAGAGGAGAATTTAATTGAATTTAAATGAATTGAACTGAATTTAACTAAATGGTCCTGAATAACCTTTTTTCTCTTTTTTTTTTCTCCTTCGCCCGTTTGACTTATCCATATAATGTAATTCAATTTGTGTTTATATTGTACTTTAAGAACTCGCATTATTTAATTGCAATCAAGCATCATGTAGCCTTGGATACCCATAACTAAATACCAATGTGCTCAAGATTTCTTATAATTTATCTGGCTATCCTATTGAAGAAAACGATGTAACAGTGATTATATTGTGTTTTTTTTATTTTATTTTTTTTTTATTTTATTTTCTCTTCTTTCTATGTTTTGTATTATAAACTCTAATAAAAAAGAAACCTGAACTCCTACTTAAGAGATTCCACTCAAGTTCTAAATATCCTCAATAACCTGGAATGGCAAGAAAACGTTTTCCTTGTCACTTGTGACGTAACCTCTTTATATACCATAATAGATAACAAAAAAGGAATTGAGGTAGTAAACAAATTTTTAACAAAGGATATAAGTCTCATATGTTTGATAAAATGAATGTCAACTCTAAAGGCCTTAATTTCACCTATAATTATAGTAAAGAAAAAATAGTATTCTTGGACTTAGAGATCATGTCTATAGAACATAAGATTGAAACAAAAACACACTAAACCGGCGGATCCCAAAAACTATCCACGCTGAGAGTTGTCATCTTACACGCTGGAAAACCAATATCCCCCTAGGACCAACTTTGCGCATTAGAAAAAAATGCTCAAGAATTTCTGACTTTGAGTAACAGGTAACAACATTACTAGATAAATTCAAAGAAAGAGGTTATGAGTCTGATAGCCTAAAAACATCAGTAACTAGGGCAAGAAATACTGATAGAATGCCAATTTTAACTTATAAGCATAAAATACCCAAACAAAATAACACCCTAAATGTTCCCTTTATAACTGACTTAAGCGCAGACCATGGCATCATAAGTAAAATTGTAAAGAAGCATTGGCATGTTTTGAAAGCAGCACCCATAATTGGGGATAGCCTTACCCCTGACCCAAGATTTGTGTTTAGAAAAGCCAGGAACTTCAAAACAATACTAAGCACTAAACGAATTTTCAAAAAAAGCCCAAGCAGAGTCAAGTGAGAGATTTAACGGGGAAAAAGATTTTTTTTTTCCTGCTATACTTGCAAGGCTTGCCAACACAGTGTAAAAAGAAAAAAGAGCATTCAAATCCCAAATACTGAGGAAGAATTTGTAATAAAAGATCTAATAAAATGAACAACCAAAGGGGTAATCTATGCCCTTAAATGCAATGGCAATCTGATATATTTAGGGGAAACAAAAAGGAGCCTTGGAGACTGAATAAGAGAGCATCTATTATGCATTGAACACAAAAATGACAATACACACCTTTATAGACATTTTAAGGAAGCTCATGAAGGTAGAACTAAGGATATAAAATACTGGGGTTTATGCAGAGTAAAAGGGAATTGGAGAGGAGCACCCTGGAAAACAAACTACTAGTGAAAGAGGCCAAACTAATCTACAAATTTGATACATTGTATCCCAAAGGTCATAACTCTGAATTAGATCTGGCACCATTTCTCTCAGACTCAAGAATATAGTAATAAACTAATTTTGTTGGGATAAGTGTTTTCACGCAGTTGCTGATAAACATTGTACTCTTGCACAATGTGAGGGCTTAGGCCTATCAAATATACAATATTTTTAATATATTGTTTATTATGTTAGATTGCAAATAAATAGCTCTTATGTACGGTTGAAATGATTTATATGTACAATTGTATATAAATGTATAAGGTTCTTCCATCAAGAAAAGATAACCAAAAGATACTGCTGTCAAAAATACCACCTTTAAAACACTACCTTTAAATAAACTCTGACAAATTAAGTCACAGCTGTTTGATATCAATTAATTGGTAGAGATCCCTCTAGCCAATGGAAACATTCTATAACCTTTAAATAAAGACTTCTAACTGTTAGCACCAATCTTGATAAAGCCCTGTAAGAGGGTGAAACTAGTAGATAAGAGAGGATAGCATTGTATGAAATACAACTTTTTTTCTACATAACCACCTTTATCCAGGTATATTTCAGTTTGGAAACCACTTGTCTAACGACTATTACACTGTGTGCCATTGTTGCACTAAGAGTAGATGTCTTCTACTACCACATATCCCATGTGAGGGTCCTACGGCAATAAGGATAGTTAATAACAAACACCTTCCATGCCATATAGGAGTCATCATTCACAATGGCTAAACGCTGTGGAAAATACTGATCCTATCCACCAAGAAAATCTCCTGTGTAGAGATAATCAGCGAGAAACTGTAAGTCTAATATCACACTTACCTTTGGAGCGACTTATACACTCACTTCGGATAGTCCTATTTACTGTTTTTCGGCTAGATTACAAGTCTTGCGTTATGAGCTGTGCGGTGTTAACATGCAGTTTTTTCTCACCACTCACTTACCTGCAGCGCTGTTATTACAGGTTTTTACACCCCGGCGTTAAAAGGCAAAAAGTGAGCGTAGAGCAAAATTGAGCTCCCTACCGCACTCCAATACCAGCGCTGCTTAAGTCAGCGGTGAGCTGGTTATACGTGCTCGTGCACGATTTTCCCATAGACATCAATGGAGAGAGCGGGCTGAGAAAAAGTCTAGCACCTGCAATAAAGCAGCGTAATAATAATAACGCAGCCCCATTGATTCCTATGGGGAAACTAAAGTTATGTTTACACCTAACACCCTAACATGAACCTCGAATTTAAACACCCCTAATCTTACACTTATTAACCCCTAATCTGCCGCTCCGGACATCGCCGCCACCTACATTATATTTATTAACCCCTAATCTGCTGCCCCCAACATCGCCAACACCTACATTATATTTATTAACACCTAATCTGCCCCCCCAATGTCGCTGCAACCTACCTACACTTATTAACCCCTATCTGCCGCCCCCAACGTCGCCGCCACTGTTCTAAATGTATTAACCCCTAAATCTAAGTCTAACTCTAACACCGCCTAACTTAAATATAATTTAAATAAATCTAAATAAAATTCCTATCATTAACTAAATTATTTCTATTTAAATCTAAATACTTACCTATAAAACAAAACCCTAAGCTAGCTACAATATAACTAATAGTTACATTGTATCTAGCTTAGGGTTTATTTTTATTTTACAGGCAAGTTTATATTTATTTTAACTAGGTAGAATAGTTACTAAATAGTTATTAACTATTTAATAACTACCTAGCTAAAATAAATACAAATTTACCTGTAAAATAAAACCTAACCTAAGTTACACTAAGACCTAACACTACACTACAATTAAATAAATTCCCTAAATTAAATACAATTAAATAAATTAAATAAAATTAGCTAAATTACAAAAAAACAAACACTAAATTACAGAAAATAAAAACAAATTACAAGATATTTAAACTAATTACACCTAATCTAAGAGCCCTATAAAAATAAAAAAAGCCCCCCCCCCAAAAAAAAAAAAAAAACCTAGCCTAAACTAAACTATCAATAGCCCTTAAAAGGGCCTTTTGCGTGGCATTGCCCCAAAGAAATCAGCTCTTTTACCTGTAAAAAAAAAATACAAACTACCCCCCAACAGTAAAATCCACCATCCACACAACCAGCCACCCAAATAAAACCCTAACTAAAAAAACCTAAGCTCCCCATTGCCCTGAAAAGGGCATTTGGATGGACATTGTCCTTAAAAGGGGCATTTAGCTCTATTGCTGCCCAAAGCCCTAAACTAAAAATAAAACCCACCCAATGCACCCTTAAAAAAATCCTAACACTAACCCCTGAAGATTCACTTACCGGGAGAAGTCTTCATCCAAGCGGCAAGATGTCCTCAATGAAGCCGGCAGAAGTGGTCCTCCAGACGGGCAGAAGTGGTCCTCTAGATGGGCAGAAGTCTTCATCCAGACGGCATCTTCTATCTTCATCCTTCCGGCGCGGAGCGGGTCCACCTTCAAGACATCCGACGCGGAACATCCTCTTCCAACGACGTCATCTTCGGAATGAATGTACCTTTAAGTGACGTCATCCAAGATGGCGTCCCTTAGATTCTGATTGGCTGATAGAAATTTATCAGCCAATCGGAATTAAGGTAGAAAAAATCCTACTGGCTGAGGCAATCAGCCAATAGGATTGAACTTTAATCCTATTGGCTGATCCAATCAGTCAATAGGATTGAGCTTGCATTCCATTGGCTGATTGGAACAGCCAATAGAATGCGAGCTCAATCCTATTGGCTGATTGGATCAGCCAATAGGATTGAACTTCAATCCTATCGGCTGATCCAATCAGCCAATAGGATTTTTTCAACCTTAATTCCGATTGGCTGATAGAATTCTATCAGCCAATCGGAATCTAAAGGACGCCATCTTGGATGACATCATTTAAAGGAACCTTCATTTGTTGTTAGTCCGTCGGAAGAAGAGGATGTTCCACATCGGATGTCTTGAAGATGGACCCGCTCCGCGCCGGATGGATGAAGATAGAAGATGACGTCTGGATGAAGACTTCTGCCCATCTGGAGGACCACTTCTGCCCGTCTGGAGGACCACGCCTGCCGGCTTCATTGAGGACATCTTGTCGCTTTGATGAAGACTTCTCCCAGTAAGTGAATCTTCGGGGGGTTAGTGTTAGGATTTTTTTAAGGGTGTATTGGGTGGGTTTTATTTTTAGGTTAGGGCTTTGGGCAACAATAGTGCTAAATGCCCTTTTAAGGGCAATGCCCATCCAAATGCCCTTTTCAGGGCAATGGGGAGCTTAGTTTTTTTAGTTAGGGTTTTATTTTGGGGGTTGGTTGTGTGAGTGGTGGGTTTTACTGTTGGGGGGGTTGTTTGTATTTTTTTTACAGGTAAAAGAACTAATTTCTTTGGGGCAATGCTCCGCAAAAGGCCCTTTTAAGGGCTATTGATAGTTTAGTTTAGGCTAGGGTTTTTTTTTATTTTGGGGGGGCTTTTTTATTTTGATAGGGCTATTAGATTAGGTGTAATTAGTTTAACCCCTTAATGACCACAGCACTTTTCCATTTTCTGTCCGTTTGGGACCAAGGCTATTTTTACATTTTTGCGGTGTTTGTGTTTAGCTGTAATTTTCCTCTTACTTATTTACTGTACCCACACATATTATATATCGTTTTTCTCGCCATTAAATGGACTTTCTAAAGATACCATTATTTTCATCATATCTTATAATTTACTATAAAAAAATTATAAAATATGAGGAAAAAAATGGAAAAAACACACTTTTTCTAACATTGATCCCCAAAATCTGTTACACATCTACAACCACCAAAAAACTCCCATGCTAAATAGTTTCTAAATTTTGTCCAGAGTTTAGAAAGACCCAATTTTTACATGTTCTTTGCTTTTTTTGCAAGTTATAGGGCAATAAATACATGTAGCACTTTGCTATTTCCAAACCACTTTTTTTCAAAATTAGCGCTAGTTACATTGGGACACTGATATCTTTCAGGAATCCCTGAATATCCCCTGACATGTATATATTTTTTTTTAGAAGACATCCCAAAGTATTGATCTAGGCCCATTTTGGTATATTTCATGTCACCATTTCACCGCCAAATGCCATCAAATAAAAAAAATCGTTCACTTTTTCACAAATTTTTTCACAAACTTTAGGTTTCTCACTGAAATTATTTACAAACAACTTGTGCAATTATGGCATAAATGGTTGTAAATGCTTCTCTGGGATCCCCTTTGTTCAGAAATAGCAGACATATATGGCTTTGGCGTTGCTTTTTGGTAATTAGAAGGCCGCTAAATGCCACTGTGCACCACAAGTGCATTATGCCCAGCAGTGAAGGGGTTAGTTAGGGATCATGTAGGGAGCTTGTAGGGTTAATTTTAGCTTTAGTGTAGTGCAGTAGACAACCCCAAGTATTGATCTAGGCACATTTTGGTATATTTCATGCCACCATTTCACCGCCAAATGCGATCAAATTGAAAAAAAACGCTACATTTTTCACAATTTTATGTTTCTCACTGAAATTATTTACTAACAGCTTGTGCAATTATGGCACACATGGTTGTAAATGCTTCTCTAGGATCCCCTTTGTTCAGAAATAGCAGACATATATGACTTTGGCATTGCTTTTTGGTAATTAGAAGGCCGCTAAATGCTGCTGCGCATCACACGTGTATTATGGCTAGCAGTGAAGGGGTTAATTAGGTAGCTTATAAGGAGCTTGCAGGGTTAATTTTAGCTTTAGTGTAGAGATCAGCCTCCCACCTGACACATCACACCCCCTGATCCCTCCCAAACAGCTGTCTTCCCTCCCCCACCCCACAATTGTCCCCGCCATCTTAAGTACTGGCAGAAAGTCTGCCAGTACTAAAATAAAAGTTTTTTTTTGTTTTGTTTAAAAAAAAAAATTCTGCTGTGTAGGACCCCCCCCCTTAGCCCCAACCTCCCTGATCCCCCCAAACAGCTCTCTACCCCCCTCCTCTGCCTTATTGTGCACCATATTGGGTACTGGCAGCTGTCTGCCAGTACCCAGTTTGAAATCAAAAGTTTATTTTAAGATTTTCTGTAGTGTAGCTTACAGCCCTTAACACCCAACCCCCCACCCTCTCCCAGATCATTAATATTTTTTATTCCCACCCTCTCTCCCACTGATTCCCACCTTGTGCCTCTTCCACTTCAGTTCTAAGTTTTGGGCAGTTTGACACGTGCACGCGCGCGCATGCTCCCGTGCACGCGCGCGCGCACGCGATCCCGCCCCCCTCCCCTACTGATAGCCGCCCCACTCGCCTCCCTGGACACGCTCCCACCCACCAACGATCATAGCCGATGCAGAGAGGGCCACAGAGTGGCTCTCTCTGCATCGGACTGCTTAAAAAAGTTATTGCAGGATGCCTCTATATCGAGGCATCACTGCAATAACATGAAAGCAGCTGGAAGTGATCAGGATCGCTTCCACTGCTTTCAAAGACCAACGACGTGCAGGGTACGTCCTTGGTCGTTAAGGACATCTTTTTGGAGGACGTACCCTGCACGTCGTTGGTCATTAAGGGGTTAAAGATCATGTAATTTGTTTTTTATTTTCTGTAATTTAGTGGTTTTTTTTTGTAATTTAGCTAATTTTATTTAATTTATTTAATTGTATTTAATTTAGGTAATTTATTTAATTGTAGGGTTAGGTTAGGTGTTAGTGTAACTTAGGTTAGGTTTTATTTTACAGGTAAATTTGTATTTATTTTAGCTAGGTAGTTATTAAATAGTTAATAACTATGTAATAACTATTCTACCTAGTTAAAATAAATACAAACTTGCCTGTAAAATAAAAATAAACCCTAAGCTAGATAGAATGTAACTATTAGTTATATTGTAGCTAGTTTAGGGTTTATTTTATAGGTAAGTATTTAGTTTTAAATAGGAATTATTTAGGTAATAATTGTAGGTTTTATTTATATTTATTTTAATTATATTTAAATAAGAGGGTGTTAGGGTTAGACTTAGGTTTAGGGGTTAATACATTTAGTATAGTGGCGGTGACGTTGGGGACGGCAGATTAGGGTTTAATAAATGTAGGTAGGTGGCGGCGATGTTAGGGGCGGCAGATTAGGGGTTAATAATATTTAACTAGTGTTTGCGAGGCGGGAGTTCAGCGGTTTAGGGGTTAATATGTTTATTATAGTGGCGGCGATGTCCGGAGCGGCAGAATAGGGGTTAATATTTTTATTTTAGTGTTTGCGATGCGGGAGGGCCTCGGTTTAGGGGTTAATAGGTAGTTTATGGGTGTTAGTGTAATTTTTAGCACTTTAGTTATGAGTTTTATGCTACAGCTTTGTAGCGTAAAACTCATAACTACTGACTTTAAAATGCTTTGGAGGTAGAGGGTGTACCGCTCACTTTTTGGCCTCCCAGGACAAACTCGTAATATCAGCGCTATGTAAGTCCCATTGAAAAAAGACTTTATGAAATTTACGTAAGTTGATTTGCGTTAAGGCCAAAGAAGTGTGCTGTACACCTATACCTGCAAGACTCGTAATACCAGCGGGCATTAAAAAGCAGCGTTAGGACCTGTTAACGCTGTTTTTAAGCTTACCGCAAAACTCGTAATCTAGCCGTTTGTTTGCTAAGAAGTAGATAACGCGATATTTGCAGCAGAATTGACTTGTGCTCTATGCTTTAAACTTGTTTTCACATACAACAGTTAATTTATGACCTATTACACCATGGATGAACTTTTGTATTTTAGCCGCTGTTATCTTCACGTTGTTCTTGGTTAGCTACTTTTACACATATCTTGTTTTTGATATTACTATAATAATTAAGCACGCATATGTACGTTTGGATATTTTAGCATTTTTATGAATTAGCACATTTTATGAATTCATCTTTACAAGCATTGGGAGACATCCGACTTTTGTATGTATTTTTCCATTGTGATTTTAATATTGTAATTATCATATAAACTATCCAATACAGATGTTAATAAATCCTTTATAGTATCTTTAGCCTTGGGCACACTCACTATCTTTCTTTTTTCACTTAAATAAAAGCTTGCAGTCCCTCTTCTAAATGTCTCATTGCACTGCCCACATTCAACCATGATTGCCACTGCTCTTTAAAAATATTTTGTATATCTTGCTGATTATTTCTGTTTGTGTGCTTTTATTTTCATCTTTAAAAAACAAAAAAAGACAAATTAGTGTGACTCAAATAATTATCAATATAAAATTGTTAAACCTTATTTCATGCTTCTGCCATTAATATAGTTAAGATTTCATTGTCTGGAAGGGATGTCTCCTTAGCTAAGGAAGAGGTGGTGATTCACAATTACTAATGTGGGCTGGTATTACAAGTGAGGTGCAATGCAAACGCGACCTCACAATAACATTGCACAGAAGAATTGCACTCATGAGAGCGTGCTTCCATTGGCTCTAATGGGAGCCTCATTCTTATGCAGTCAGACATGGCATGAGAACTAGTGCAGCGAATGGGCTAAGTCGCGCAGCAATGGGCAGCAAATATTAATATATATGTAAAGTATATGATTATATACATATATACACATATTAACACATAAATATATATATATATATATATATATATATATATACCGTATGTTCCGGCGTATAAGACGACTTTTTAACTCTTGAAAATCTTCTCAAAAGTCGAGGGTCGTCTTATACGCCGGGTGTCGTTTTAGAAACAGAGGCGGGCACTCTCCTCTACAGACGCGGCTTTCTCACGGACCTTGCAACTAATCCTGAATGTATGAATCAACATACGGTGAGCAGGTTGCTATTCATATATATTGCGCATATTTAAGAGCTGGTTATTGTATGGGCTTACCGAACATAGCAGTCTAGTTACAACATCTGAAGTATACATTTCATATTACGATACTAGTCAGTGTCCCTTCCCTTATGATCCGGTTAATGATATCTATGCCTTGACATTAGGAGGTACTATCCTTACTACTCTGTCACAAACCATTACCTAATCCTGTAAATAAAAATCCTTTCCTGAAAGATAAGAACTAGATAAGGTGTTTCTTGATAGGTGCAATTATTTGGTGTGCTTTCTGCATTCATTGAGGGGGTAAGGGGGTAGTCTAGGGGGTAGTCTAGGGGTTAGTCTTATACGGCGAGTATAGCACAAACCCTATATTTTTAACAGGAAAAGTAGAGGGTCGTCTTATACGCCCAGTCGTCCTATACGCCGGAAAATACGGTATATATATATATATATATATATATATATATATATATATATAAAAGCATATACATATATATTTACAGGGGGACACAGTTTCCATAGACCGCAATGTAAAGGCACTTTTCATTGCAATTTTTTTTCTTAACAGCCCCCAAAAACTGCCAAGTGCAGTTATTTCTTTTAAAATAATAAAAGCTACTATTTTTTATTTTTTAAAAAAGCACTAGACACTGTATTTTTGGTGGAAATTGGTGCATATTTAAAAAAATTAACCAAAGGAGATGAACATTTCTTTTAGTGGTTTATTTTCCATTTTGGTTTGCAACATATGTTTCACCAAGTGTTTAAGTTAATATTGTTTAGACACACAATCCAAAACAATTTTTGTATAAGTTTCAAATTAAATATTTAATTTATAACATAATATCCAGAAACCTCTGTAGCAGAATTTTTTTTCTACATGTTAATGTTTAATGTCCAAATACTGCCTGAATATACTCAGCTCTAGCTTGGAGTCCTCTTGCATCATTTGGCTCTATAGGTGCTAAGTAAATATCTTCATACTCTGCCAAATCAAGAAAAATCTAATTTTCAACATTTGGTATTCTAATTACTATATTATGCAGCATACAGCAAATTAAAAATATCTTAGCAACCTTCTCTGGGGCATATTGCATGATTCCACCTGAGTTATCTAAACACCGGAATCTACTCTTGAAAACTCCAAATGTATGTTTACTGGCACATCTAGTTATGTTGTGTGTTTCATTAAACTGTAATTCTTTATCAGATGAAGGATTGTTGACTGGTGGTAAGCAACCATGAAAAACACAAATAGCTCCTGCATGCAATAAATATAAAATTTATATTAGCAAAATAAATAAATGTAATACTATACTATACATATATAAATATTCATAAGAGATATTTACCTAGAATAATATTCTCTGGCATTTCTCCCTCCAGGAACTTATCATAAATAGCTTAATTTCTTTCCTAAGATACGGTGAGTCCACAGAATTATCAATTACTGTTGGGATTACCACTCCTGGCCAGCAGGAGGAGGCAAAGAGCACCACAGCAAAGCTGTTTAGTATCACTTCTATCACTTCCCACAAACCCCAGTCATTCTCTTTGCCTGCGGTGCAAGGAGGAGATTAAGTTTGTTGGTGTCTGATTATTTCTCTTCAATCAAGAGTTTATGATTTTGAAAGCAGAGTAGGTTTGCTCTGAACTTTCCTCTCAAGATTGGGTCTAGCCATACTCCACATTAGTCTCTTATGTAGGGCAGTGGTGGCTCTAAAGCAGTTAGGAACTTGTAAAGTGGGCCTTACTGCATTTTTCTAACATGTTGCTGCCCTGGCATCCTCTCATGTGGGGTGAGCTGTCCTCCTGCCTTTTGTCTTCTGGGGCTAGGAGGCCAACACTGAAGGGGTTAAAGAAAGAATAACCATTTATTGCTTAAAAAACCTGCAATTCTTTGGGACACAAAATCTTTCAGGGAAGGGTTTTTAGGGCTGGGAGCAGGCACTATATGGCATGTGTAAGGAGTTAACACTCTATTGGGATTGGTTTTATTGAGATCAGGAAAATAGCAGCATATTATAATAAAGGTTTATATATAAGTTATGGCTTCCTTTTCAAGTTATTCCTTGAATGGAGCCCTTTAGGAGAGCGCACATTTAGTTTTAGGTGCCATTTCTATGAGACTATCTGCCATTTTTTTCTACTAAGGGCTTATGTTTTCATGAAGGTGGAGCGGTTCCATGATGGAGGTTTTATAATCTTTATTCTGTGCTGTGCCGTATGTTTTAGCCTTGGTCTCTGGGGATCGTAACTTCAGTTAGGACTCCGACCAGTGTAATGTAACCTAGCACAATTCAGCGTGCCTCTTCCCCATACAACTGTGGCCATGCCTCCTTCTTCTAATAGAGCGGCGCCATTTTAAGGGGTTTGCTTGTCGGCAGATGAACACCACATCGCTCTCCAGTGAGAGTGGAGCAGCGTTTTTATTCTGCGGTGTTGTGGGTAAAAAAGAAATAGAAAATGCTTGTCATAATGTTTTATTAAAGGAATAGACATGGTTATTTCACTTCACAGTCTTATTGTTTATTGTGATAGTCTTTGTAGTTTAGCTGGTACTCTTTTGCCTGGGATAAGGTAAGAGTTGGATCCCCTTAGACTCTATATATTTGTAGATGCTAATTTATGAATCTTCTCCCTGATATATAATACAAATTGACGTTCAATTTTTCTTTTTAAAGTGTCCCTGTTTTATTCTTATGTTAATTTTTTATTTTATGATTAAAAGCCTGTTCTGAGATACAAAATGAATGCTCTTGAGGAACAGATTGTTGAGTTTAAAATGTTTATTTTTCTGTTTTGAATGCTAGGAAATAAAGTTTAATTAGTACAGATAAAAGCTGCCCTATGAGTCTTATGTCTCCTAGGATGATGTTTTTACTTAAACGTCCCAAGCCTCTATGGTGTCACATTCAGTGCCCTGCAGTTCCTCTCAATCTCCTGGAGGAGTGTATTTGCCTACAGATTTTGAAGCTCAGGTATCCTCTGCGGTATCTGCGGCTTACCTAGGTTTTTTTTTTCCTTCCTACGGGGGAAATGCAAGAGGACACTTAAAGTTCAGATGTAAGGTTTCTGCTCCATTTTCTACTACGCAGGTCATCCTCTCTCCTAAGTCTGGTGAGGAAGATTCGCCGGTGGTTTCTGAGGGTGAAATCTCAGATTTGGACAGCATTGTTCCTTCATCTGATGCTTAAGTCATATCCTTCAGATGTATGCTTGCACACCTCGTGTACTTTTATAGGAGGTTTTAGCTACTTGGACGACATTGATATCCCTGTCGTTGTCAACCCTTAGAAGTTTTGTAAACTTGATAATTTCTATGATGTTCCTTCCTTTGAGGAAATGTTTATAGACGTGTTATGGAAATTTTCACAGGTGTAGGAGAAGCTAGGGATACCTATCTCCCTGTCTCCAGTCCTTTAACGGATTTTCCTGTTGCTGACTCCATTAAAATGCATGGTGCCCTAGGTATAAGGGAGCTTTTCTACTATGGCTCAGAGATCTTTGATCCCTATTGAAGGTAGCTCCTTTACGGATTCTTTAATAAGAAGCTGGAGGTTTAATTGTTCATTTAGAGCAATGTCTTGTCTTATTAGACTTGCTGTACTAGCCGCCAGGCATAATGGCTGAAATCTATGGTCAGCTGAGAAGCCTACCTGTATTTTAGTGGTACAGCCTAGGCTTTATAGTTCTGCAGTTGCAGATTCTATACTTTTTGTTTCCTCCACATCCATGCTTCTGGCGTCTCCTTTTAAGGATGAGTCCTTATTTGGACTTGGTCTGCCAGAATTATCCTCTGACTTTCAGGACTAAAGGAAAGTTTCTTTTTCTGCTTTCTGCAGGGTCAGTCATGCCTTTTCAAGTCAAATCTAAAGATTTCCTCCCGGGGCAGATTTCTCCTTCTAGAGTATCTGCAATCCAAGTAGGATGAGAGGCATTCCTTGAACTGGGTTCAGTGTCTTCATCTCTGGGAGTGATAGTTACAGTTACAGTTTGGGAACAGGTTCTTGGTACTTACCTCTGGTATTTCAGATTCTGATCTTCGAAGTAGTATCCTTTCTCCTTCGGTTCAAGAGGGCCTGTTCATAACAAACATAGGCCTGAGAGATTTATTGTTCCCTTGATTGTGATCTTCTCAAGTTTTCAGAGTTTTCATGATCCTAGACAGATCTTTAGGTCTTGGGATATTGCAAGAGTTTTTTTTCTGGACAATTTATGGTTCAGGTATCATCCTTACTTTCAGCAAACTATCTTTTAAGAGATCTTGTCCAATCTTCTTTTCCAGGGATGGGAATGAATCTGGAGAAGAGTTCCCTTGTTCCATCCACAAGGGTGATTGTAATGTTTAAGTATGAACTAGTACCCTTGTTCATGCAGGACCACTCAGTCTCACACCTTACCTCGGGTTCACTAAGATCTAACTTGTGTGAACCCTGTTATGCTCATAGATCTGAGGGTCACTACTGTAGGATACAGAGTGAAGATGGTATACCAAAAGGAGTTGGATATGAGCTAAACAGTAATATAGTATGGTAATGTAGGATAACTCAGAATCCAAAGTTTAGGGAGAAGCTTATTCACATCCAAATTAGTTGTAGACTCGCATCACACACATATAAAATATTTACATAACTTGCACAGGCACACACACACACTTTAGATAGAGTTGTGCAGGGTAGCTTCGTTGGTTATTTACAACCAGATAAGAGATATGCAGTTTGAGAGTAGTTGTTGGGTTAAAGTCAGTTTAAGCACATAAAGTTCATCAGAGGTTAATGCAAATGGAGCAGTGCTATTTAGGCAAATGATAGATACGGCAAAAGTCACTGTGCAAGTCAATATAGAGAATCACAAGTGGAATAGTTCATGTAACAGCAAGTGCATGAGATAAACTGGTTAATAGCTTAGTATGGCAGGTAAACTTGATCACTTGATTATTTGAGGCAAGCAGTAGCAAATGACATGAAAGGCAAGATATCCTTATTTGTAAATTGGTAATACAGACCGGTAATCCTGATGATAATACATACAAACCGACTTCCCAAATAGTATCCTCAGAGTGGAGCAGAAGCGGAGTTACCGGAGAAGAAATGCACACAGCGTGTGCCGAGATTCAGTGAGAGTGTGTGGCGGCTGCGGTTTCACCTAGTGACGTCACACGCCAACGGACCAGCATGCGAGTAAGCAGGAAGCAAGCAGCGAGAGAGACAGGAACAAAGTTGTGGAGCTGCAAAACCACAAGACTTGAGTAACAGGAACTAGCAACAGTAGCAGGAAATCCCAACTTAGACAGGAGGGAATAGCTGGGTGCGAAGTGTTCAGGAACAGTGGGTGACTGAACAAATTACCAAGCAACGTTCAACAGTAGGTGGAGCCTTAAATAGCAGTATGATAATTAGTAGTTAAAGGTACAGAATGGTAAAATCCTGACAGAACTCCCCCCTCAAGGAGCCGCTCCGCGGATCAAGGACCAGGACGTTCAGGATTTCTCCGGTGGTACAAAGAGAGGAGTTGGGGGGCAGAGAAGTTTGAGGATGGCTCCCACGAATCCTCCTCAGGAGCATAACCCTTCCATCTTACCAAATACTGTAGTTGATCATGAAGGTATCTGGAGTCCAAGATAGATTCGATTTCATATTCAACATCATCACTGACTTGAGGAACAACAGAAGAACTCTGTAAGTTACCCCTGACCAAGGAGTAGGGTTTTAACAAGGACACATGGAACGTTGGATGTATCTTCAGAGTAGATGGTAATTGTAGAGTCACGGCATTAGGATTGATTACTTTAATAATCTCATACGGACCTAAATACAATGCACCTAATTTTTTACTAGGAATCTTTAAACGTAGGTTTTTTTGTACTACGCCAGACCTTGTCGCCAACAGCATAATCCGGAGGTTTAGATCTGCGTAAATCATAATGATGCTTCTGGGTAGTTTGTGCCACTTCTAATACTGTTTTTAAAGAAGCAAAACCATTAGCAATGGAATTGACTGTATCATTTACCATTGGAAGTGTAGAATCAGACGTACAGGTAGGATGATACGATGGATGAAACCCATAGTTGATGAAAAATGGTGTGGTTTTCATTGAGGAGTGTAGTGAGTTGTTATGAGCAAATTCGGCAGTGGCCAACAGTGAATGCCAATTATCTTGCTCTAAAGTACAATAGCAGCGGAGATATTGCTCAAGTGACTGATTAGTTCTTTCCGTTTGCCCATTTGTCTGGGGATGATAGGCTGAGCTAAGTCTTCTACAGATGTTGAGGGTACGACATAGCTGGGTCCAGAACCTGGATGTGAATTGTGACCCCCTATCCGTAGTGACAGATTTAGGCAATCCATGAAGTTTCACTATGTTGTTTAAGAATAGAGAGGCAGTTTCTGAAGCTGTTGGAAGACCCCTGTGGGGGATGAAATGAGCCATTTTAGAAAACAAATCAACCACCACTAATATGGTGTTGAAATTTGATGAAGATGGTAAGTCCACTATGTAATCCATGGCGATGTCTGTCCAAGGTCTGTCTGGGATTGGAAGCGAAAGAAGGTAACCATAAGGGCGGTTATGTGGGTGTTTTTTAGTGGTACATGTGGGACAACTTTGTACATATCGAGTGACTGTGTCATTCATTTTGGGCCACCAATAATCTCTCTTTAATAAATGCAATGTTTTATGAACTCCAGGATGACCTGCTAATAGTGAGTCATGAGCATAACCAACAATCTCATCCCTAAGAGCTTCAGGTATATAAAGTAGATTGTCATGGTAGTACAAACCGTCCTGATGTTTGTTTAATCCAAGTTGCTGCAAAGATGAGTCCTGAGAGAGATGCTGTTTTAGGGTGGTTTTAAAGCTGGTAGTTAAACAGATTATTCTGTCTGAAGGTATGATAGATTCAGGTGTTTCTATATGTGAAGGTTTCGGATCCTTCCGAGAAAGAGAGTCTGCCTTGAGATTTTTGGAGCCGGGCCTATAAGTTATGATATAATCAAATCGTGAAAAGAAAAGACTCCACCTGACTTGACGTGAAGTCAGGGTTTTGTTAGATTTCAGAAATTCAAGATTCCGATGGTCAGTATATATCAGAATAGGGTGTTGTGTTCCTTCCAGAAGATGTCTCCAGAACTCCAGGGCGGATTTGATAGCAAGAAGCTCCTTATCACCAATACCATAATTCATTTCTGCAGAGGTCATTACTCTGGAGTAGTAAGATATTGGGTGAAGAGGTTCTGTTGGAGACTTTCTTTGAGAAAGGATTGCCCCAAGGGCATACTCGGAAGCATCAACCTCCAGGGTGTATTGACAACTGGGATCTGAACTGAATAGTGAGCCATCAACCAAACGTATAGCAAGTGAAACACTCTTTTTTATTAATGGGATCTTATTTTTAACAACAAAAGAAATATCTACAAAATTCCCAGATGCGCCAGAGTCAACTACGGCCTGTACGTCTATCTTCCGGTGATGCCACTGTAGGGAGAGAGGAAGGGACAAATGAGAAGTGAAATCATGTACCATATTGATTATATGATAACTAGGAGGTGTCTTACCCTTCTTTTGGCGAAGAAGTATTGGACAATCCTTAACAGTGTGATCTTTATCAGCACAGTATAAACAAAGGTTCAATAATTTGCGCCTAGCTTTTTCTTCTGGTTTTAGAGGACCACGAATCACTGCTACATCCATAGGTTCATCAAGGGACCTTGCTGGCAAGGTTGAAGGCGTAGCATGATAAGTGG
This sequence comes from Bombina bombina, assembly GCF_027579735.1. Lineage (NCBI taxonomy): Eukaryota > Metazoa > Chordata > Amphibia > Anura > Bombinatoridae > Bombina > Bombina bombina. The sequence continues at coordinate 360,720,304 of NC_069503.1, read as the reverse complement.
GTAGTTTTCTGTAACTTGCATCACTGAAGGATCTTTCAGATTTTCTTTCCCTTAATCTTCGGTCTATACCAATGCTAAGTGTCATGAGGGCTTCTAAATCATCAGGAATGATACCACGTGCAAGCTCATCTTTTATTGCTTCACTGAGACCTAATCGGTATTGATTCCTTAAGGCTGGAGTGTTCCACTGAGTGTCCGGTGCCCAACGTTTGAAATCTGTGATATATTCTTCCACGACTCTCTTCCCTTGACGTAAGGACCTAATAGCTGTTTCTGCTGTGTTCTGTTTATTGTGATCCTCATAAAGCAGAGACATGGCAGAAAAAAATGCATCGAGAGAATTTAAGATGGGATCATCCTTTTCATAATAGGTATTAGCCCAAGACCTGGCCTCACCACGTAAGAATGAGATAACAGTTAATACCCTGACCCTATCTGTTGGATATGATTTAGGTTTCAGAGTAAACATCAGTGTACAAGAGTTCTTAAAATCCCTGAAAAAAGCTCTCTCCCCAGAGAATTTTTCAGGAGGGCTAATTAAAGGTTCAGCTGAATTTTCAACTACAGGAGGTTTACTGGCAAGCTGCTCATTTATGAATTTTCTGATGTTTTGGTTCTCCAATTGTATCTCCCTTAGTCCCTGTATCATGTGATCCATACTTTGAGCTAGGGAGCCAACCCTATTGTAAAGCTCTGTTATATCCATTAAACAAAGTACTAGTTATCTTTATAGGCTTGGTAATATGTAATGTTTAAGTATGAACTAGTACCCTTGTTCATGCAGGACCACTCAGTCTCACACCTTACCTCGGGTTCACTAAGATCTAACTTGTGTGAACCCTGTTATGCTCATAGATCTGAGGGTCACTACTGTAGGATACAGAGTGAAGATGGTATACCAAAAGGAGTTGGATATGAGCTAAACAGTAATATAGTATGGTAATGTAGGATAACTCAGAATCCAAAGTTTAGGGAGAAGCTTATTCACATCCAAATTAGTTGTAGACTCGCATCACACACATATAAAATATTTACATAACTTGCACAGGCACACACACACACTTTAGATAGAGTTGTGCAGGGTAGCTTCGTTGGTTATTTACAACCAGATAAGAGATATGCAGTTTGAGAGTAGTTGTTGGGTTAAAGTCAGTTTAAGCACATAAAGTTCATCAGAGGTTAATGCAAATGGAGCAGTGCTATTTAGGCAAATGATAGATACGGCAAAAGTCACTGTGCAAGTCAATATAGAGAATCACAAGCGGAATAGTTCATGTAACAGCAAGTGCATGAGATAAACTGGTTAATAGCTTAGTATGGCAGGTAAACTTGATCACTTGATTATTTGAGGCAAGCAGTAGCAAATGACATGAAAGGCAAGATATCCTTATTTGTAAATTGGTAATACAGACCGGTAATCCTGATGATAATACATACAAACCGACTTCCCAAATAGTATCCTCAGAGTGGAGCAGAAGCGGAGTTACCGGAGAAGAAATGCACACAGCGTGTGCCGAGATTCAGTGAGAGTGTGTGGCGGCTGCAGTTTCACCTAGTGACGTCACACGCCAACGGACCAGCATGCGAGTAAGCAGGAAGCAAGCAGCGAGAGAGACAGGAACAAAGTTGTGGAGCTGCAAAACCACAAGACTTGAGTAACAGGAACTAGCAACAGTAGCAGGAAATCCCAACTTAGACAGGAGGGAATAGCTGGGTGCGAAGTGTTCAGGAACAGTGGGTGACTGAACAAATTACCAAGCAACGTTCAACAGTAGGTGGAGCCTTAAATAGCAGTATGATAATTAGTAGTTAAAGGTACAGAATGGTAAAATCCTGACAGTGATTTATTTGGGACTAACGTCACAATACCCTGAATACCCGATTCCGTATGATCGCGAAAGTTAGGCAGGGTCAGGCCTAGTCAGTACCTAGATGGGAGACTGCCTGGGAACACCAGATGCAGTATGCTTGGACTTTATTAGATTCGCTATCTAGGAGAGGATGTCTAGCAGAGGCCAAATAATCAAGGATTTATTCCTTTTCCCCTCTCTGCAGTCTACTGTCCAGCCAACAGTGAGCTCTAGTGGCCGGTGGATAGCTTAGCCATCCTGCAACCAGGAGGTTGTAAGTTTGGATTTAGCTGCAGTTGCTTTTACCTTCACTTTTCAGTGTCTCAATCTATGGAGGGAATAGGGTCTGATGGTTATCATGCACATCATTCCCTTTGTTATTTTCCATTAAAATGGAGAACATTTGGATCTGTCAGAAAGGATAGATCTAGATCAGTTAACTAGAGACTCTCTCACGTAGTGGTTTCTAAGGAGTATCTGTCTCAGGGCGCATGCTTCTGGAGACTTTCCTGGGTGATCGCCAGCCTTCTGGACCAGGAAGCAGTTTGAGTCTTGTTTAAGGCGCAGGGATTATGGACTTAGAAGTATCTGCTCTCCTTTTTCACATCTTGGAATTGAGAGTGATTTATAATGCTCTGTAGGCTTGGCCTCAGTTGTCCTTAGCTTGGTTCCAGTTGGACAATATCACCTCAACTGTTTACATCAACCACCAGGGAGGCATTCTGAGTTCCTTAGCCATGTAGGAGGTGACTTGGATTGTTCAGTGGGTGGAAGCTCACAATTGTTGTCTATCTGCCATCCACATTCCAGCAGTGGACAACTGGGAAGCGGATTTCCTGAGCAGACAGATTTTTTATCCTGGAGAACTCCATCCGGAGGTGTTCTCCAACTTAATCCTCAAAGGGGGGTGCCAGAGTTGGATCTGATGGCATCCCCGCAAAATGCCAAGTTCCAAGGTACGGTTCAAAGTCAAGAGATCTACAGGCCGCTCTGATAGATGTTCTGGCGGTTCCTTGGGATTTCAGGCTGACATACATATTTCCTCCGTTTGCTCTCCTTCCACGAGTCTTTGCTCGTATCAAACAGGAGAGAGTGTTGATAATTCTAGTAGTCCCTGCATGGCCTTGCAGGATCTGGTATGAAGACCCAGTGTAGATGATATCTTTTCCACCTTGGAGATTGCCTCTGAGGAAAGATCTTTTGATCAGGGTCCCTGCTTTCATCCAAATTTTCGTTTCTCTGAGCCTGACTGCTTGGAGATTGAACAGATAGTTCTGTCTAAGCATGGTCTAAGAGTCAGTCATTGAGACTATGATTCAGGCTTGCGAGCCTGTTACGAGCAAGATTTACCATAAGATATGGCATAAATATCTTATTGTTGTGAATCCAAGGGCTACAGGAAGGTCTGGATAAAGGTTTTGTCAGTCAGTTCTCTGAGGGGTCAGATTTCTGAATTATCTTTTCTTGCTGCTTAAGCATCTGGCGGATGTGCCAGATGTGCAATCTTTTGTCAGGCCTTGGTCAGTATCAGGCCTGTTTTTAAGTCTGTTTCTCCTCCTTGGAGCATTAACTTTTGTTCTTAAGGTTTTTCAGCTAGCTCCGTTTGAGCCGTTGCATTCCATAGATATTTAGTTAACTTGGAAGGTTTTGTTTCTTGTTGCTATCTATTCTGCTCAGAGAGTGTCGGAACTCTCAACTTTGCAGCGTGATTCGCCTTATCTTATTTTTCATGCAGATGAGGCGGTTCTTTGTATTACGTTATGTTCCTTCCTAAAGTGGTTTTGGACAGAAACTTTAATCAGGAAATTGTTGTTCCTTCTCTTTGTCATAGTTCTTCTTTTCTGAAGAACGTTTTTTGCACAACTTGGAGGTTGTGTGTGCTTTAAAAGTTTATTTACAGGCGACTAAGGATTTTTGCCAGTCTTCTGCCCTGTTTGTTTGTTTCTCTGGAAGATGTAAAGGTCAAACAGCTTCTGCTACTTCTCTTTCTCTCTGGTTGAGAAATATAATTGGTTTTGTTTACAAGACTGCTGGGCAGCAGTCACCTGAGAGAATTACAGTTCATTCCACTAGGGCTGTCTCTTCTTCTTGGGTTTTCAAAAATGAAGCTTCTGTGGAATGGATTTGCAAGACTGCAACTTGGTCTTCTCTGCATACCTTGTCCAAATTTTACAAATTGGATACTTTTGCCTTGGCTGAGGTTCTTTTGGGAGAAAGGTTCTTCAAGCAGTGGTGCCATCTGTTTCCTGGTACTGGTTCCAACAGTAATTGATGATTCCCTGGACTCATCATATCTTAGGAAAGAAAACAAAATGTATGCTTACTTGATAAATGTATTTATTTCTGGATACGGTGAGTCCACGGCCCGCCCTTTATTTTAAGACAGTTAATTTTCTCTTTAACCTCCGGCACCTCTACACCTTGTGTTGCTTCTTTTTCTTCATTTACCTTCGGTCTAATGACTTGGGGTTGTGGGAAGGGAAGTGATACTTAACAGCTTTGCTGTGGTGTTCTTTGCCTCCTCCTGCTGGCCAGGAGTGATATTCCCAACAGTAATTGATGATTCCGTGAACTCACCGTATCCAGAAAGAAATACATTTATCAGGTAAGCATAAATTTTGTTTTCTTAGAATAAAAGAGTCATGGGTTGATCCTGGAAACCCTGACCGTACACTCATGATTCTTTAGTTGGCATCACATATCACTTGTATGTTGAGGGAATGATTTTGCCTCCTGTCACAATATACCTCTTCTCTTGCTTTTGGAGGCTGCACAGATACATGGGTATAATCAATAGCACCCAATGTGTTGGGCATCCCAGCCATTTTGTAATAAATTATATTTTATATTTTATGCCATTCCTCAGGTATATTGGGGAAACACACATAACATGTAAGATGTTGGAGTAAGTAATTCATAACAGCATTTAGATCCCTTGAGAAGGTTGGCTGACTCATCCCAATCACTATACTGGTGACCGACTGAAAAGATCCAGTAGCCAGAAAATGAAGAACAGAATGGATTAAACTTTTATGATTGAGATAGGGTATGCTATTTTAAACAACTTTCCAATTTACTTTTATCATCAAATTTGCTCTTTTTCCATTGGTGGTATTTTTGAAAAGCTAAACCTAGCTAGGCTCAAACTGATTTCTAAACCGTTGAAAACCGCCTCTTAGCTCAGAGCATTTTGAAAGTTTTTCACAGTTAGGCAGTGTTAGTCTAACTGTGTCATATAGATAACATTGTGCTCACTCCCGTGGAGTTATTTAGGAGTCTGCACTGATTGGCTAAACTGCATGTCTGTCAAAAGTACTGAAATAAGGGGGCAGTCTGCAGAGGCTTAGATATAAGGCAATCACAGAGGTAAAACATATATTAATATAACTGTGTTGGTTATGCAAAACTGGGGAATGGGTAATAAAGGGATTATCTATCTTTTTAAACAATAAAAATTCTGGTGTAGAATGTCCCTTTAACCATACCAGGTATTGCCCTTGTCCGTGCTGTATGAGGTTCTAAGGAGCCTTTAAATTCATCATACAGTCTCTCTATGGACTTCCTATTGGGACGGAATCTCCTAAAAATCTCCCTATTATTCAAAGCATAAAGATCAATTCTTGGGAGAAATATTCTAGGCACTCTTATGCGTTTGTTTGACACTCTTCTATTGCCTGTTGTGGTTCTTCAGCCTGTTGCTGGTTCAGTATTCTCCTTCTTCTGCATCAAAGTATTTCAAATGTAAAAACATGAATCATGTTCATTGAGAGGACAAACACAATATAACTAAACCTTTCTGTGATGGCAGACACACCCTTTTATAGTCTAGTAACATTCCTTTCATCCCTATGGCATTCGCATGCTCAAAGGCAGTGGTTTGAAAATCTGGTTTGCTGCATCAATCGAGATGCGAGTATACCAGATGAATGTTTTATACATTTTAATTTGGTTAAAAAGAGTTGTATGTAAATAGAGTTGTATGTAAAGGCAGATTACCATTAGTACACTCAAATAACGCAAGCATCAATTTGCATTGAAATAATCTCACCGGAGCGAACTGGCCTACATTTTACTATGTTGACGCATTGCTAACTTTGGCATATTAATAATTTTGCACTTAATTTGACGCAAAACTACAGCGTATTCACATTTGAAATTTTGATAAATTGACCCCATAATCTTTATCATCCTTTAGGGTCTGAAAGCAAACAGAGTTGCTTCTATTTCCAACAAATATGACCCAGGGTAAAAGAAATTTAAAAATTTGTATTTTCTGTACCACTATATTATTCTATGTGTTAAAAGATTTCTATGCATGCTCAGTTTTTGTTATGAATTAGTATATCACACTGGCAAACTTCAGAAAAGAGTAGACCCTGTCTCACCAAAGTATGGGCATTCCTCCAAAAATGATGGTCCAGGCTTGCACTTACACACATAGCACCAGGCACAACACACAAGACATCAGAAATCCAGAAATGCAAAAATACAAAACATATGTCAGTTTTTCATTTTGCTTATCCCCCTGCCACATTTTTCTTTCATACCTTTTTACTAGAATGGTATGTACCTAAACTTCTGGATGTTTTTTTATAATTAGTGAGTCAATTTATACATGGTCTAAAAGCACTGCAGGACATGTAGAGTTAATAGAAAATAACTGAGAAATACATTTGTGGCAACAGCTGCTGTAGAGTACTGTGCATATCATGTAACCATCTTTTCCTCCCACGTCTAAATCTTTAAACGCTATAAATCAAATGAATTTACATAACTGCATATTTTTGCCAGTAAGAACTACATTTTATTTTATCTAAAAATGCACTAACCAAATGTTTCAAAGGGAATAATATATATATATATATATATATATATATATATATATATATATATTGTGTATATAATATATATATATATATATATATATATATATACACTGTGTGCAGAATTATTAGGCAAATGAGTATTTTGACCACATCATCCTCTTTATGCATGTTGTCTTACTCCAAGCTGTATAGGCTCGAAAGCCTACTACCAATTAAGCATATTAGGTGATGTGCATCTCTGTAATGAGAAGGGGTGTGGTCTAATGACATCAACACCCTATATCAGGTGTGCATAATTATTAGGCAACTTCCTTTCCTTTGGCAAAATGGGTCAAAAGAAGGACTTGACAGGCTCAGAAAAGTCAAAAATAGTGAGATATCTTGCAGAGGGATGCAGCACTCTTAAAATTGCAAAGCTTCTGAAGCGTGATCATCGAACAATCAAGCGTTTCATTCAAAATAGTCAACAGGGTCGCAAGAAGCGTGTGGAAAAACCAAGGCGCAAAATAACTGCCCATGAACTGAGAAAAGTCAAGGCGCAAAATAACTGCCCATGAACTGCGAAAAGTCAAGCGTGCAGCTGCCAAGATGCCACTTGCCACCAGTTTGGCCATATTTCAGAGCTGCAACATCACTGGAGTGCCCAAAAGAGACATGGCCAAGGTAAGAAAGGCTGAAAGACGACCACCACTGAAAAAGACACACAAGCTGAAATGTCAAGACTGGGCCAAGAAATATCTCAAGACTGATTTTTCTAAGGTTTTATGGACTGATGAAATGAGAGTGAGTCTTGATGGGCCAGATGGATGGGCCCGTGGCTGGATTGGCAAAGGGCAGAGAGCTCCAGTCCGACTCAGACGCCAGCAAGGTGGAGGTGGAGTACTGTTAGAGATAAATGGAAGATATTATTAATAGTGTCTCTGTAACTCCACTAGACAACCAAACTTAAACCAAAAAACCTAGAGAAATTGGTAGTAGATAGATTATGGAGACAATAAAGAAAGCGTGGTTGCGCCTGTGACTATTAACCTTTAAATGGGAAAATAGAAAAGTCTAAAAGTGGATTATACAGTTCTAAAATATATTCGAACCTTAATATGTAATAATATGAATAAATGTATTTTAAAACTTCATGACTGACTATGCAAAAGTATGGTTAAAACAATATAATATTTATTCAATAAATGTCCCTCAATTATATTAAAATGTAAATACATGCATAAATAAATGAATCATTTAAAGACTGGCCAGTCTAACAGAAACTAAATAACCAGTGGAGTACTGGTTTGGGCTGGTATCATCAAAGATGAGCTTGTGGGGCCTTTTCGGGTTGAGGATGGAGTCAAGCTCAACTCCCAGTCCTACTGCTAGTTTCTGGAAGACACCTTCTTCAAGCAGTGGTACAGGAAGAAGTCTGCATCCTTCAAGATAACATGATTTTCATGCAGGACAATGCCCCATCACACGCGTCCAAGTACTTCACAGCTTGGCTGGCAAGAAAGGGTATAAAAGAAGAAAATCTAATGACATGTCCTCCTTCTTCACCTGATCTGAACCCCATTGAGAACCTGTGGTCCATCATCAAATGTGAGATTTACAAGGAGGGAAAACAGTATATATATGTACACTGTATATATATATATATGCTAATGTACATCAACAAGTAAGCAATGCATTAAAAAAAAAATCTGCATGACCAATTAATGTTTTAAAGGCATTTTAACTTGAATTTTGTCAGAAAATTATCATTGTTTTGCAGTCAAAAATCAAACTCTTTGAATAAAAAAAATTGGATTTTCTCTTCTTTGGCCATATAGAGACATATATAAATGACCTATATATATATATATATATATATATATATATATATATATATATATATATATATATATATATATATATATATATATATATATGTGTGTGGATGTAAGAAAATACATTACAAATTATTGTAATAAGGCCTAATTACACATGGATTAGGAATCCAGTTTTGAGTTTTAGATCTATGTAAGGGTATAGTGGACATAAAGACAAGGGGGATTCCAGACCAAAAATAGAGATGAAAAGGTTGATCACAAAGTTAAAGATCAAAGCTAATGCTGGAGACCTAATTTTTTTAATTTCTATTTCTAGATATTTTATATTCAATTTCTCCTTCCTATATCAGTTTGCGGCTTTACATGGAGCACTGGGCATGCAAAAGCCACTACCTGTAAATAGGTTGCCGCCAGCTTTCCTTCAAAAAAATACTGGACAGCCAACAGATAACCGGGCAGGGGGAGGGGGTAATAAAGCATGGTAGGTGGTCTTGTTTCAGAAATAAAGGAACATACATTTATTTGAAATGTATTTGTATTAGATCACTTTACAGGCTACATATACAAGGATGGTCACTATGGTAAGGGATATATTGACATACATTTGGTAAATATACACATATACAGTGTCTGTGTGTGTGAGTATGTGTATATATATATATATATATATATATATATGTGTATATTTATTTATTTATTTATAAAATATTTTACCAGGAAGGATACATTGAGATTTCTCTCGTTGTCAAGTATGTCCTGGGTCCACAAAACATTGCATTGATACAATAGGGTACAATAATAATACATAATATATGGAAAATTTTTACATAGAACAGGTAGGAAATATATAATCAACCATGACAGGTGCATTCTGTTTTGAGATATGTAGAGAGGGATCTCTTAAAGATATTAGGCTTGGGGAAGGTTTGAAAGTGTGCGGAAGGTCATTCCATAACTGTGGCGCTCTGTAGGAAAAAGAGGATCGAGCTGCTTTCTTTTTGTTTTGAGGCAAGCTAAATACTGTGCTGGTACTGGATCGGAGGTTATAGAAGGTGGGAATAGCCGGGGAGAGCATTCTGCTCAGGTAGGGTGAGTGCTTCCCAGAAAGGCACTTAAACACAAGACAGGAAAGATGGAGGGTGCGTCTAGATTCCAGCGTCAGCCAGTTTAGTTCTTTTAGCATGTCACAATGGTGAGTCCTGTAGTTACATTGTAGCACAAAGCGGCAGAATGAGTTATACTGGAAATAAAGAAGGAAGAAGAGGGCGACTCCTAGTGCAGAGCAATATGGTAACAAATCCCCAAGCACTGTTCCCCACAGCTCTACACTCACAATGTAGGAAGCACGCACTCGTGCAATTCAAGCGTACTGGGTATATTGCAGTGGCCCAGTGCACATACAGGTAGCGATGATACAGTGCCTCATAGGACAAAGAAATAGAACAGGAGACTCCAAATATATAAGAATACAAATAGACTTTATAAAAAGTATATAATAAAAACAATGACAACTTGTTGAATACAAATGTTATCAGTAAAAACACGCTGCACGTTTCTCAGCGATACCTCACTGTTTCCTCAGGCAGGTTATACTGATCTGTCTCTGGAGTCTCCTATATATATGTTTGCAAACGAATGTTAAATTGGACTACTCCCTGATATACAGGTGTTATCCAATTAACCATAGAAACGAACTTGTACTATTAACCATTTCGTACATTGTAAACAATATCATACCGTAAATGTAATTTGATAATGATGTGAGCGTTATGTATATAAAAACAACTTTTTCATATTGTGTGTGATGTTAGATTATACTGGCTGTTAAACTAAATGTGTCTCCATATGCAAGAGCCATTATACTAATCAAATCCAACTCAGCTGGGGGAGTGTATGTATTTAGCCGATCATAACTTGGTCTTATATCGTGACTCCTCTTAACATATGCTATTTATAATGCAAGCTAGATATATCGTTTACTCTATCTTTATTATAATATGTCGATAGGTGTTATATAGTATTAATGAAAGAATAATAAAGCACATTCGCCTAGATTTAGAGTTTTGCGGCCAAAGGGGTGCGTTAGCTAAGCGTGTTTTTTTTCCCCCGCACCTTTTAAATAACGCTGGTATTTAGAGTTCTCTGAAGGGCTGCATTTGGCTCCAAAAAGGGAGCATACAGGCATATTTACCGCCACTTAAACTCTCAATACCAGCATTGCTTACGGTAGCGGCTAGCTTGAAAAACGTGCTCGTGCACGATTCCCCCATAGGAAACAATGGGGCAGTTTGGGCTGAAAAAAAAACCTAACACCTGCAAAAAAGCAGCGTTCAGCTCCTAAAGCAGCCCTTTTGTTTCCTATGGGGAAACAGTTTCTAAGTCTGCACCTAACACTCTAACATGAACCCTGAGTCTTAACACCCCTAACCTTACACTTATTAACCCCTAATCTGCCGCCCCCGCTATCGCTGACCCCTGCATATTATTATTAACCCCTAATCTGCCGCTCCGGACACCACCGCAACCTACATTATCCCTATGTACCCCTAATCTGCTGCCCACAACATCGCCGACACCTATATTATATTTATTAACCCTTAATCTGCCATCCCCAACGTCGCCACTACCTACCTACACTTATTAACCCCTAATCTGCCGACCGGACCTCATCGCCACTATAATAAATGTATTAACCCCTAAACCGCCTCACTCCTGCCTCGCAAACCCTATAATAAATTTTATTTACACCTAATCTGCCCTCCCTAACATCTGCAACACCTAACTTCAAGTATTAACCCCTAATCTGCCGACCGGACCTCGCCGCTACTCTAATAAATGTATTAACCCCTAAAGCTAAGTCTAACCCTAACCCTAACACCCCCCTAAGTTAAATATAATTTTATTCTAACGAAATTAATTATTTCTTATTAAAAAAATTAATCCTATTTAAAGCTAAATACTTACCTGTAAAATAAACCCTAATATAGCTACAATATAAATAATAATTACATTGTAGCTATTTTAGGATTTATATTTATTTTACAGGCAACTTTGTATTTATTTCAACCAGGTACAATAACTATTAAATAGTTATTTACTATTTAATAGCTACCTAGTTAAAATAATTACAAAATTACCTGAAAAATAAATCCTAACCTAAGTTACAATTAAAAAAGATGTGTGACCTAAGCTATACACAAGAGGGCGCTGTGTGCCTAAAATATATAAATAGCTGTAATAATCACCTGTAACCAATATAACATATAAAATTATAAAAATAGAATGTGACCATACAATCACCCCCAAAATGGATGCTGATCCCAATGGTGTATGGTGGGTAACATAGGCCTAGATTTAGAGTTCGGCGGTAGCCGTCAAAACCAGCGTTAGAGGCTCCTAACGCTGGTTTTGGCCGCCCGCTGGTATTTGGAGTCAGTGATTAAAGGGTCTAACGCTCACTTTACAGCCGCAACTTTTCCATACCGCAGATCCCCCTACGCCATTTGCGTAGCCTATCTTTTCAATGGGATCTTCCTAACGCCGGTATTTAGAGTCGTTTCTGCAGTGAGCGTTAGAGCTCTAACGACAAGATTCCAGCCGCCTGAAAATAGCAGGAGTTAAGAGCTTTCTGGCTAACGCCGGTTTATAAAGCTCTTAACTACTGTACCCTAAAGTACACTAACACCCATAAACTACCTATGTACCCCTAAACCGAGGTCCCCCCACATCGCCGCCACTCGATTAAAATTTTTAACCCCTAATCTGCCGACCGCCACCTACGTTATACTTATGTACCCCTAATCTGCTGCCCCTAACACCGCCGACCCCTATATTATATTTCTTAACCCCTAACTTGCCCCCCACAACGTCGCCGCAAGCTACTTAAAATATTTAACCCCTAATCTTCCGACCGCAAAGCGCCGCCACCTACGTTATCCCTATGTACCCCTAATCTGCTACCCCTAACACCGCCGACCCCTATATTATATTTATTAACCCCTAATCTGCCCCCCTCAACGTCGCCGACACCTGCCTACACTTATTAACTCCTAATCTGCCGAGCGGACCTGAGCGCTACTATAATAAAGTTATTAACCCCTAATCCGCCTCACTAACCCTATCATAAATAGTATTAACCCCTAATCTGCCCTCCCTAACATCGCCGACACCTACCTTCAATTATTAACCCCTAATCTGCCGACCGGAGCTCACCGCTATTCTAATAAATGTATTAACCCCTAAAGCTAAGTCTAACCCTAACACTAACACCCCCCTAAGTTAAATATAATTTTTATCTAACGAAATAAATTAACTCTTATTAAATAAATAATTCCTATTTAAAGCTAAATACTTACCTGTAAAATACATCCTAATATAGCTACAATATAAATTATAATTATATTATAGCTATTTTAGGATTAATATTTATTTTACAGGCAACTTTGTAATTATTTTAACCAGGTACAATAGCTATTAAATAGTTAAGAACTATTTAATAGTTACCTAGTTAAAATAATAACAAATTTACCTGTAAAATAAATCCTAACCTAAAATATAATTAAACCTAACACTACCCTATCAATAAAATAATTAAATAAACTACCTACAATTACCTACAATTAACCTAACACTACACTATCAATAAATTAATTAAACACAATTGCTACAAATAAATACAATTAAATAAACTATCTAAAGTACAAAAAATAAAAAAGAACTAAGTTACAGAAAATAATAAAATATTTACAAACATAAGAAAAATATTACAACAATTTTAAACTAATTACACCTACTCTAAGCCCCCTAATAAAATAACAAAGCCCCCCAAAATAAAAAATTCCCTACCCTATTCTAAAATACAAATATTACAAGCTCTTTTACCTTACCAGCCCTGAACAGGGCCCTTTGCGGGGCATGCCCCAAGAATTTCAGCTCTTTTGCCTGTAAAAAAAAACATACAATACCCCCCCCCAACATTACAACCCACCACCCACATACCCCTAATCTAACCCAAACCCCCCTTAAATAAACCTAACACTACCCCCCTGATGATCTTCCTACCTTGTCTTCACCATGCCAGGTTCACCGATCCGTCCTGGCTCCAAGATCTTCATCCAACCCAAGCGGGGGCTAGACATCCACTGAAGAAGTCCAGAAGAGGGTCCAAAGTCTTCCTCCTATCCGGCAAGAAGAGGACATCCGGACCGGCAAACATCTTCTCCAAGCGGCATCTTCTATCTTCTTCCATCCGATGACGACCGGCTCCATCTTGAAGACCTCCAGCGCGGATCCATCCTCTTCTTCCGACGACTAGACGACGAATGACGGTTCCTTTAAGGGACGTCATCCAAGATGGCGTCCCTCGAATTCCGATTGGCTGATAGGATTCTATCAGCCAATCGGAATTAAGGTAGGAATTTTCTGATTGGCTGATGGAATCAGCCAATCAGAATATAGTTCAATCCGATTGGCTGATCCAATCAGCCAATCAGATTGAGCTCGCATTCTATTGGCTGTTCCGATCAGCCAATAGAATGCGAGCTCAATCTGATTGGCTGATTGGATCAGCCAATCGGATTGAACTATATTCTGATTGGCTGATTCCATCAGCCAATCAGAAAATTCCTACCTTAATTCCGATTGGCTGATAGAATCCTATCAGCCAATCGGAATTCGAGGGACGCCATCTTGGATGACGTCCCTTAAAGGAACCGTCATTCGTCGTCTAGTCGTCGGAAGAAGAGGATGGATCCGCGCTGGAGGTCTTCAAGATGGAGCCGGTCGTCATCGGATGGAAGAAGATAGAAGATGCCGCTTGGAGAAGATGTTTGCCGGTCCGGATGTCCTCTTCTTGCCGGATAGGAGGAAGACTTTGGACCCTCTTCTGGACTTCTTCAGTGGATGTCTAGCCCCCGCTTGGGTTGGATGAAGATCTTGGAGCCAGGACGGATCGGTGAACCTGGCATGGTGAAGACAAGGTAGGAAGATCATCAGGGGGGTAGTGTTAGGTTTATTTAAGGGGGGTTTGGGTTAGATTAGGGGTATGTGGGTGGTGGGTTGTAATGTTGGGGGGGGGGTATTGTATGTTTTTTTTTACAGGCAAAAGAGCTGAAATTCTTGGGGCATGCCCCGCAAAGGGCCCTGTTCAGGGCTGGTAAGGTAAAAGAGCTTGTAATATTTGTATTTTAGAATAGGGTAGGGAATTTTTTATTTTGGGGGGCTTTGTTATTTTATTAGGGGGCTTAGAGTAGGTGTAATTAGTTTAAAATTGTTGTAATATTTTTCTTATGTTTGTAAATATTTTATTATTTTCTGTAACTTAGTTCTTTTTTATTTTTTGTACTTTAGATCGTTTATTTAATTGTATTTATTTGTAGCAATTGTGTTTAATTAATTTATTGATAGTGTAGTGTTAGGTTAATTGTAGGTAATTGTAGGTAGTTTATTTAATTATTTTATTGATAGGGTAGTGTTAGGTTTAATTATATCTTAGGTTAGGATTTATTTTACAGGTAAATTTGTTATTATTTTAACTAGGTAACTATTAAATAGTTCTTAACTATTTAATAGCTATTGTACCTGGTTAAAATAAATACAAAGTTACCTGTAAAATAAATATTAATCCTAAAATAGCTATAATATAAATGTAATTTATATTGTAGCTATATTAGGATTTATTTTACAGGTAAGTATTTAGCTTTAAATAGGAATTATTTATTTAATAAGAGTTAATTTATTTCGTTAGATAAAAATTATATTTAACTTAGGGGGGTGTTAGTGTTAGGGTTAGACTTAGCTTTAGGGGTTAATACATTTATTAGAATAGCGGTGAGCTCCGGTCGGCAGATTAGGGGTTAATAATTGAAGGTAGGTGTCGGCGATGTTAGGGAGGGCAGATTAGGGGTTAATACTATTTATGATAGGGTTAGTGAGGCGGATTAGGGGTTAATAACTTTATTATAGTAGCGCTCAGGTCCGCTCGGCAGATTAGGGGTTAATAAGTGTAGGCAGGTGTCGGCGACGTTGTGGGGGGAAGATTAGGGGTTAATAAATATAACATAGGGGTCGGCGATGTTAGGGGCAACAGATTAGGGGTACATAGGGATAACGTAGGTGGCGGCGGTTTACGGAGCGGCAGATTAGGGGTTAAAAGTGTAATGCAGGGGTCAGCGATAGCGGGGGCGGCAGATTAGGGGTTAATAAGTGTAAGGTTAGGGGTGTTTAGACTCGGGGTACATGTTAGGGTGTTAGGTGCAGACGTAGGAAGTGTTTCCCCATAGGAAACAATGGGGCTGCGTTAAGAGCTGAACGCTGCTTTTTTGCAGGTGTTAGGTTTTTTTTCAGCTCAAACAGCCCCATTGTTTCCTATGGGGGAATCGTGCACGAGCACGTTTTTGATGCCGGCCGCGTCCGTAAGCAACTCTGGTATCGAGAGTTGCATTTGCGGTAAATATGCTCTACGCTCCTTTTTTGGAGCCTAACGCAGCATTTGTTTGAACTCTCGATACCAGAGTTAAATTTATGGTGCGGCCAGAAAAAAACCCGCGGAGCGTTAACAGCCCTTTTACCGCCGAACTCCAAATCTAGGCCATAGAGTCTTAGTATATAAGTCCCAATTGTAGAGTGAAGATCCGACGATCTGGCTTATGCGATCAATATTCAGGCTGCTCTCTCCCTTCCTCCACTGTATGGTAGTAGATCTGAGAAAACTGCAAACACAAGAGAGGCGCACAAATGTGTGTATCCGTAGCGAACAACGAAGTTAAACAGACACCAATCTTATACACAGACTACTCACAATTTCCTAAAGCACACTTATGTGCTAGTAGTAGCGGGCTGGCTATCAGAGCTACCCAGCTTGCTCCCTCCGGCAATCGCTCGCTCCCAATCTGAAAGATAAGAAGCGCCCAAATGTGTGTATCCGTGATAACCAGAAAACCCCAGCTCCAAACTTCTTACACAGGGTACTCACAATTTGAAGGAGCACACTTATGTGCTTGTAGACGCAGGCTGGCTATCAGAGCTAACCAGCTAGCTCCCTCCGGTCTCAAAGGTTCCTCCAACGCAGGTGTATGGTAATGCTGTTCTCACCCAATAAGTAGCAAAGCCAGAATAAAATCAAGGTATTTATTGATATAAACAATATTGGCTGTGATACAAAGCTACATATAGGTGAGCATATGGAAATATGCTACGCGTTTCTCGGCTACTAACGGCCGTTTCATCAGGCATATTATACATAGGACTTCCACCGGCTTTTATAGCCGTGATTACCATACAACCTACATAATTACGACCTCCCTAAAAAAGGTGTGTGAGCTTATCACCCAATGACCAACTCCGGTTTTCATATCAACCTCTATGATATGCTGCCCGCACTAGGTGTGTGTGAATCACGCCAATCACCTATGTTAATTGTTGGGGGATGTGCGCTCAGCGTGCCTGAGATCAATAATGAGAACTTTTCTGAAACCCAGCTATATGCCGTTCTATGGTAGTATACAGCGGCTGTTATCCCACACTAAGGGAAACTGAAATATTGATCTTGCTCTCTCCACACCTAATGCACTAGTAAAAGTAGGATACATATATATATAAAACAATCAATAAATAATAAAATATATATGTATATATACACATCGTACCTAACTCATTTTAAAAGGGTTTAAAATATTTGATATCTAGATAATGTATAAATATCATAAGTCCATAAACACAATATATAACTATATGGATTAAAAAAGTGATTAGACTTTACGGCTCCTATACCTATGGTGCCATTCTTCCCACCAGAAACAGAAGCTTATACATGTAGTATGTGTAAATACGAGAAACGCGTAGCATATTTCCATATGCTCACCTATATGTAGCTTTGTATCACAGCCAATATTGTTTATATCAATAAATACCTTGATTTTATTCTGGCTTTGCTACTTATTGGGTGAGAACAGCATTACCATACACCTGCGTTTAAGTTACAATTAAACCTAACACTACACTATCAATAAATTAATTAACTAAACTACCTACAATTACCTACAATTAAATCAACTAAACTAAATTACAAAAAATAAAAAAAGATTACAAAAATTTTAAACTAATTACACCTACTCTAAGCCCCCTAAAAAAATAACAATGCCTCCCAAAATAAAAAAATGCCCTACCCTATTCTAAAATAAAAAGTTAACAACTCTATTACCTTATCAGCCCTTAAAAGGGCTTTTTGCGGGGCATGCCCCAAAGAAATCAGCTCTTTTGCCTTTAAAAAAAACATACAATACCCCCCCAACATTACAACCCACCACCCACATACCCCTAATCTAACCCAACCAAACCCCCCTTAAAAAACCTAACACTAAGCACCTGAAGATCTTCCTACCTTGTCTTCACCCAGCCGGGTACCATCCGATCCGTCCAGAAGAGGGTCCGAAGTCTTCATCCTATCCGGCCAGAAGAGGTCCTCCAGAGGGTCCGAAGTCTTCATCCTATCCGGCCAGAAGAGGTCCTCCAGAGGGTCCGAAGTCTTCATCCTATCCGGCCAGAAGAGGTCCTCCAGAGGGTCCGAAGTCTTCATCCTATCCAGCCAGAAGAGGTCCTCCAGAGGGTCCGAAATCTTCATCCTATCCGGCCGGAAGAGGTCTTCCAGAGGGTCGGAAGTCTTCATCCAGACGGCATCTTCTATCTTCTTCCATCCGGAGCGGAGGGGGTCCATCTTGAAGCAGCCGGCACGGATCCATCCTCTTCTAACAACGTCCTAACAGCGAATGAAGGTTCCTTTAAATTACGTCATCCAAGATGGCGTCCCTCGAATTCCGATTGGCTGATAGGATTCTATCAGCCAATCGGAATTAAGGTAGGAAAAATCTGATTGGCTGATTGAATCAGCCAATCAGATTCAATTTCAATCCGACTGGCTGATCCAATCAGCCAATCAGATTTTTTCTACCTTAATTCCGATTGGCTGATAGAATCCTATCAGCCAATCGGAATTCGAGGGACGCCATCTTGGATGACGTCATTTAAAGGAACCTTCATTCGCTGTTAAGATGGACCCGCTCCGCTCCGGATGGAAGAAGATAGAAAATGCCCTCTGGATGAAGACTTCCGACCCTCTGGAGGACCTCTTTCAGCTGGATAGGATGAAGACTTCGGACCCTCTGGAGGACCTCTTCTGGCCGGATAGGATGAAGACTTCGGACCCTCTTATGGATGGATCCGATGGTACCTGGCTGGGTGAAGACAAGGTAGGAAGATCTTCAGGGGCTTAGTGTTAGGTTTTTTAAGGGGGGTTTGGGTGGGTTAGATTAGGGGTATGTGGGTGGTGGGTTGTAATGTTGGGGGGGTATTGTATGTTTTTTTTAAAGGCAAAAGAGCTGATTTCTTTGGGGCATGCCCCGCAAAAAGCCCTTTTAAGGGCTGGTAAGGTAATAGAGCTGTTAACTTTTTATTTTAGAATAGGGTAGGGCATTTTTTTATTTTGGGGGGCTTTGTTATTTTTTTAGGGGGCTTAGAGTAGGTGTAATTAGTTTAAAATTCTTGTAATCTTTTTTTATTTTTTGTAATTTAGTGTTTGTTTTTTTTGTAATTTAGTTTAGTTGATGTAATTATTATTTATATTGTAGCTATATTAGGGTTTATTTTACAGGTAAGTATTTAGCTTTAAATAGGATTAATTTTTTTAATAAGAAATAATTAATTTAGTTAGAATAAAATTATATTTAACTTAGGGGGTGTTAGGGTTAGGGTTAGAATTAGCTTTAGGGGTTAATACATTTATTAGAGTAGCGGCGAGGTCCGGTCGGCAGATTAGGGGTTAATACTTGAAGTTAGGTGTCGCAGATGTTAGGGAGGGCAGATTAGGGGTTGATTAAATTTATTATAGGGTTTGCGAGGCGGGAGTGAGGCGGTTTAGGGGTTAATACATTTATTAGAGTAGCGGCGAGGTCCGGTCGGCAGATTAGGGGTTAATAAGTGTAGGTAGGTAGCGGCGACGTTTGGGGGGCAGATTAGGGGTTAATAAATATTTTGTAGGTGTTGGTGGTGTTAGGGGCAGCAGATTAGGGGTTTATAGGGATAATGTAGGTGGCAGCAGTGTCCGGTCGGCAGATTAGGGGTTACATTTTTTTATTAGAGTGGCAGCGATGTGGGGGGACCTTGGTTTAGGGGTACATAGGTAGTTTATGGGTGTTAGTGTACTTTAGAGCACAGTAGTTAAGAGCTTTATAAACCGGCGTTAGCCCATAAAGCTCTTAACTCCTGACTTTTTTCTTGGATGACGTCATTTAAAGGAACCTTCATTCGCTGTTAAGATGGACCCGCTCCGCTCCGGATGGAAGAAGATAGAAAATGCCCTCTGGATGAAGACTTCCGACCCTCTGGAGGACCTCTTTCAGCTGGATAGGATGAAGACTTCGGACCCTCTGGAGGACCTCTTCTGGCCGGATAGGATGAAGACTTCGGACCCTCTTATGGATGGATCCGATGGTACCTGGCTGGGTGAAGACAAGGTAGGAAGATCTTCAGGGGCTTAGTGTTAGGTTTTTTAAGGGGGGTTTGGGTGGGTTAGATTAGGGGTATGTGGGTGGTGGGTTGTAATGTTGGGGGGGTATTGTATGTTTTTTTTAAAGGCAAAAGAGCTGATTTCTTTGGGGCATGCCCCGCAAAAAGCCCTTTTAAGGGCTGGTAAGGTAATAGAGCTGTTAACTTTTTATTTTAGAATAGGGTAGGGCATTTTTTTATTTTGGGGGGCTTTGTTATTTTTTTAGGGGGCTTAGAGTAGGTGTAATTAGTTTAAAATTCTTGTAATCTTTTTTTATTTTTTGTAATTTAGTGTTTGTTTTTTTTGTAATTTAGTTTAGTTGATGTAATTATTATTTATATTGTAGCTATATTAGGGTTTATTTTACAGGTAAGTATTTAGCTTTAAATAGGATTAATTTTTTTAATAAGAAATAATTAATTTAGTTAGAATAAAATTATATTTAACTTAGGGGGTGTTAGGGTTAGGGTTAGAATTAGCTTTAGGGGTTAATACATTTATTAGAGTAGCGGCGAGGTCCGGTCGGCAGATTAGGGGTTAATACTTGAAGTTAGGTGTCGCAGATGTTAGGGAGGGCAGATTAGGGGTTGATTAAATTTATTATAGGGTTTGCGAGGCGGGAGTGAGGCGGTTTAGGGGTTAATACATTTATTAGAGTAGCGGCGAGGTCCGGTCGGCAGATTAGGGGTTAATAAGTGTAGGTAGGTAGCGGCGACGTTTGGGGGGCAGATTAGGGGTTAATAAATATTTTGTAGGTGTTGGTGGTGTTAGGGGCAGCAGATTAGGGGTTTATAGGGATAATGTAGGTGGCAGCAGTGTCCGGTCGGCAGATTAGGGGTTACATTTTTTTATTAGAGTGGCAGCGATGTGGGGGGACCTTGGTTTAGGGGTACATAGGTAGTTTATGGGTGTTAGTGTACTTTAGAGCACAGTAGTTAAGAGCTTTATAAACCGGCGTTAGCCCATAAAGCTCTTAACTCCTGACTTTTTTCTGCGGCTGAAGTCTTGTCGGTAAAGGGTCTACCGCTCACTTCAGCCAAAACTCTAAATACCAGCGTTAGGAAGATCCCATTGAAAAGATAGGATACGCAATTGGTGTAAGGGGGTCTGCGGTATCGAAACGTCGCGGCTGGAAAGTGAGCGTTAGACCCTTTCCTGCCTGACTCTAAATACCAGCGGGCGGTAAAAAGCAGCGTTAGGAGCCCTTAACGCTGGTTTTGACGGCTAACGCAGAACTCTAAATCTAGGCATTAGTGTTTACAGGTTGTGCAGTCCCTAAACCAATCACATCGCACTTAGCTGGAGGAGTGTGCGAACTAGCGAATCATCACTAACTATTCTACTACAACTCCTAATCTCTTTTCGTCCTCAATAGGAACTTTCTTAAACATTTATATGTTGGTTGATTTAAAAACACTAAGTCCAATTGTGTCTAAGTTCTATGATCGCAACAAAATCCCATCTTACTTGGCTGGGGGAATGTATGTGATGACCAATCTTATCAATCTATTGAGCCGCAGCTCTGACAGGCATTTTGTTATACTCGATGGTGTTAAGTAGAACATACACCCTTTACGCTACATTTGTTTCTTTGGCCACAAAAGAATTATACTTTAAATGAATAGTCACTTCTTTAGTTAGATAAAGGGAAAAAAGAAAATATGTACATATTGCTATATATGTGTGTATATGTCATGGCTAAGTTTTATGATCGCAACAAAATCCCATCTTACTTGGCTGGGGGAATGAATGTGATGACCAATCATATCAATCTGTTGAGCCGCAGCTCTGACAGGCATTTTGTTATACTCGATGGTGTTAAGTCGAACATACACCCTTTACGCTACATTTGTTTCTTTGGCCACAAAAGAATAATACTTTAAATGAATAGTCACTTCTTTAGTTAGATAAAGGGAAAAAGAAAATATGTACATATTGCTATATACAGGGAGTGCAGAATTATTAGGCAAGTTGTATTTTTGAGGATTAATTTTATTATTGAACAACAACCATGTTCTCAATGAACCCAAAAAACTCATTAATATCAAAGCTGAATAGTTTTGGAAGTAGTTTTTAGTTTGTTTTTAGTTATAGCTATTTTAGGGGGATATCTGTGTGTGCAGGTGACTATTACTGTGCATAATTATTAGGCAACTTAACAAAAAACAAATATATACCCATTTCAATTATTTATTTTTACCAGTGAAACCAATATAACATCTCAACATTCACAAATATACATTTCTGACAAATCAGTGACCAATATAGCCACCTTTCTTTGCAAGGACACTCAAAAGCCTGCCATCCATGGATTCTGTCAGTGTTTTGATCTGTTCACCATCAACATTGCGTGCAGCAGCAACCACAGCCTCCCAGACACTGTTCAGAGAGGTGTACTGTTTTCCCTCCTTGTAAATCTCACATTTGATGATGGACCACAGGTTCTCAATGGGGTTCAGATCAGGTGAACAAGGAGGCCATGTCATTAGATTTTCTTCTTTTATACCCTTTCTTGCCAGCCACGCTGTGGAGTACTTGGACGCGTGTGATGGAGCATTGTCCTGCATGAAAATCATGTTTTTCTTGAAGGATGCAGACTTCTTCCTGTACCACTGCTTGAAGAAGGTGTCTTCCAGAAACTGGCAGTAGGACTGGGAGTTGAGCTTGACTCCATCCTCAACCCGAAAAGGCCCCACAAGCTCATCTTTGATGATACCAGCCCAAACCAGTACTCCACCTCCACCTTGCTGGCGTCTGAGTCGGACTGGAGCTCTCTGCCCTTTACCAATCCAGCCACGGGCCCATCCATCTGGCCCATAAAGACTCACTCTCATTTCATCAGTCCATAAAACCTTAGAAAAATCAGTCTTGAGATATTTCTTGGCCCAGTCTTGACGTTTCAGCTTGTGTGTCTTGTTCAGTGGTGGTCATCTTTCAGCCTTTCTTACCTTGGCCATGTCTCTGAGTATTGCACACTTTGTGCTTTTGGGCACTCCAGTGATGTTGCAGCTCTGAAATATGGCCAAACTGGTGGCAAGTGGCATCTTGGCAGCTGCACGCTTGACTTTTCTCAGTTCATGGGCAGTTATTTTGCGCCTTGGTTTTTCCACACGCTTCTTGCGACCCTGTTGACTATTTTGAATGAAACGCTTGATTGTTCGATGATCACGCTTCAGAAGCTTTGCAATTTTAAGAGTGCTGCATCCCTCTGCAAGATATCTCACTATTTTTGACTTTTCTGAGCCTGTCAAGTGCTTCTTTTGACCCATTTTGCCAAAGGAAAGGGAGTTGCCTAATAATTATGCACACCTGATATAGGGTGTTGATGTCATTAGACCACACCCCTTCTCATTACAGAGATGCACATCACCTAATATGCTTAATTGGTAGTAGGCTTTCGAGCCTATACAGCTTGGAGTAAGACAACATGCATAAAGAGGATGATGTGGTCAAAATACTAATTTGCCTAATAATTCTGCACTCCCTGTATGTGTATATGTCATGGCTGGTAAATGCCACTATACTATTTAGAAACAACGATATATACAAATAACAAATGGTATAAGAATTCATATCTTATTAGGTGAATATGTTTTTTATAGAATGAGTTATACAATGTATTAAGTTTATTAAGGTGAGTTTGCGGTGCAGGTGCGTATACTACATCCCCGTAATCCATGATAGGCATCAGCATTTGCTGTACAATCTTTTCCTTTATTGTAGGGCTAAGGCAAGATTTGTTTCTGTACAGGGCACCTAGTTTTGGATAACGTTTAGATGCAAGTTTTTCTATGTGGAGGCCAAAAGATAGATTAGGGTCTAACAACGTACCCAAGAATTTGAAAGAGTGTACTGCGGTCAGTGTGCAATTGGATTTTGTTTTGATGCGTATATGGGAATTTTGTAATTTGTGTAATTTAGGACCCGTTCCAAAGATCATTGTGACAGTTTTGTCAGTGTTTAGGAAGAGTTTGTTTTTTGAGATCCACTTTTCTACCTCTGTGAACTGGTCTTGGAGCACTGGTTCAAGCTGCGGCAGATCGGATTTGTTTGCATAGATTACCGTGTCGTCTGCTTACATGTGTACAGTTGAGGATTTGCAGACATTAGGCAGATCATTTATAAATAATGTGAATAGTAAGGGGCCGAGAATGGAACCTTGGGGAACACCACACGTGACTGGGAGAGGGAGGGTCCCTGTTAAAAATGGAGACATATTGTGATCGATCCGATACATATGATCTAAACCAGGTTAATGGATGATTAGCAATACCAGAGTTTTTTAGTTTGAGCAGTAGTATGTCGTGGTCTACTGTGTCAAAAGCCTTCGCAAAATCAAGGAAAATAGCTCCAGTTAGCTCTCCTTGTTCCATGCCAGTATGGATGTTGTAAACTTTTAGGAGGGCAGTTGTAGTGGAGTGATTTGGGTGAAAACCTGATTGATCAGGGGTCAGATAGTTAGAAAGTTGGTAATACTCGCATAATTGCGTATGGACGCATTTTTCTAAGATTTTTGACAATACTGGGAGCAATGATATAGGGCAATAGTTAGAAACCAAGGTTAACTCCCCACTTTTATGAATAGGCACTACTCTTGCAGTTTTCCAGAGTTTGGGTATGTATCCAGACATCAAGGATTTGCTAATTAGGGTTGTGACAGGCTTAGCAATTGCCGATGCACTTAGCTTTAACAGCATTGCTGGGATTTGATCAGGTCCAGACTGGTTTTTCATTTTTAGATTATTAAGGTGTTTCTTAATGACATTGATGGGTACAGGTCTAAAAATGAACTTCTCTATATTGTGTCTTTGCTGTTTTAGTGGGGCCTGATCCACATTTGTAGTTTCAGGATGCATGCCATTTATTAGTTTGTCAATCAGGGTGGTGAAGCATCCAACAAAATAATTGTTAAAGGCATTTGCTACTTCTAAGGGGAGTTGCAGGTTTTGGTTATCCACATTGACAGTGGAGGGTTGGGAGTGGATTGGTGGATTTTGTACGTTATTTATCAGTTTCCAAAACTTTATAGGGTTAGATATGTTATTGTTCAGATTTTCACAGAAATATTGGGCCTTGGACAATTTTGTTTGTTCAGTGCATGCATTTTACCATTGTCTATATACACAGTGATCGTTCATAGAGCTGTATGCTTGAACTTTGACCACAATGAATCCCGAAACTGGTACATTTGAATGAGGTCAGCTGTGATCCAATTCAAGTGTGCTCCTTTTACTCTCACCTTACGCAGCAGGGCATGCAAATTCCAAACTTGTAGGAGTTCAGACTGAAAGAATTAAACTGCAGAGTCTAGATCTGGGATTAGGTTTAATCTGTGCCAGAGGAGGTTCTTGATGTCATTTAGAAATTATTGAATATTACATTTTTTGAAGGACCTGGTAATTTTAACCTTGGGAGAGGATTTAGTTGCCTTTATTTTGCGCACACAGAACACTAAGCAGTGGTCACTGAAATTGTTAGGGAGAACACCTGCCTCCTGGATTCGGTCGGGAGAAGTGGAGAGAATCCAGTCGAGCAGGGTGTGATTATGGCTTTTGATGTTTATGCAAGTTGGGGAGGAGATTAATTGTGTTAGCTGCAAAGATTTAAACAACGAGCTACAACTGTTATTTTTTGGATTCAGCCAATCAATATTAAAATCTCCAAAAACCAAAATTTTACTTTTTGGGTTTTGAGCTATGGATTCACTAAGGAGATGTGCTATGTCCGAAATGGAATGCACAGGGGAGCTAGGTGGGCAGTAGATACCTGCAACAATTATTGATTTATATTTATATATATACATAAATAGATAACAAACAGTCCATAGAGAGCACTCGCCATTTTTCAAAAAGGTGTTTAATCCGCGTTAACGTTTTCGGGGTATAACCCCATCTTTAGACAAGTGGACAAACAATAGAAACAAGTGCACTTACCTACAGATACTTAATTTATAAGGCCAGAGGTCTGAATGCCACCAACACCCCCGCAAGAGCGCCATGGCCGAAACCAGAAGTGGCCTCCAATGACGTCACCACGTAGGTGCCGGCACGTCAGGCTGCTGCTATAGTAACAAGGCTAATTGAAACAAAAGCGTTGCTATAGAAACATACACTGATACATAATCGCAAACATTTGGGAATACATTATTTGCGTAATAAATTGTGAAAAGACCATATTGGTCGTGTATACTAATCAAGTATAATAGTTGTGTATAATAAAGGTGTGTATGTAAAAATGCACATAAGATAGCCGTAACAGTATTTGAGACGAGTAAACACCTTATATGGCTGTAATACATTTTGATATAGATTAAGCCCAGATAATTGGATCCTATAGCTAGTCAGTGACCCCTTCAGGATTGGTATGCTGTTTTATTGTTTACTACTGTAGCATTTGGTGGCATTTGAACCTCTGGCCTTATAAATTAAGTACCTGTAGGTAAGTGCACTTGAATCTATTGTTTGTCCACTTGTCTGAAGACGGGGTTATACCCCGAAAATGTTAACACAGATTAAACACCTTTTTGAAACTCGGTGAGTGCTCTCTATGGACTGTTTTTATATTTTGGGATGCACCCCAGCTTGAATATTTACAAAACAGTAAGTGCTGGCTTATTGCATAATCTACCTATTTTTCTTGCTACAGCACCCTGCAACAATTGGTTTACTACTATCTCAGTTACTTATGTAGTGACAGATGGATTGCTTTTAACATGTCACATCAAGAACAGACTGCAACTGCTCCTGAGAGTATTCCTGAAGCTACTATGTTTTACCTCACAGAGGAAGATGCAGCATCAATTTTATTTGATGAATTAACCATAGGACCAACACCTAATAAACAAGTATATGTCTACAACCACCTTTTAAAATTGAAAAAGAGACAAAAGGACTTGAAACTACACAGTGCTTATCTTTCTAAATACCACAGAAGGTGTTTTATACCGAGGTGATTCCGGATAAGAAATACCCCAACCATTGGTTGAAATAATCCAACATTCTGTGAGAAATGGTGCAGCATTATCAAGAAGTGCTCGCTGGACCTAGTTCTCCTGGTAATCCAGGAAGTAGACATACAGCTGAAGCAAACAAGGAAAGAAATCACTCAATATGAGCTACTTCATTTGGAAACCATTATCCAGGGCAAACAGGATAACTGGCTAGAGAAACTTAAAGTACAACTTATACAATATGAGACTGAACTCATACAGTTCAAGAATCACAAATTGGAAACTGTTACCAATGACTACAGGGACAGACACATTTATATCTGGCAGCTTTCAAAGAAAAACAGCCAAAGGGAGTACCCAGGATGACACAGACAACACAGGTACCGTAAACCTGACAAACCACAGTGGACAGCTCAGGTATGAGCTCAGGGGAAGAAAACATTGCTAATATCCCCAATAAAGAACCTGTTGTTAGTACAGGGGTTACCACACGGTCAAAACACAGGGTAGGCAAAGACCACACGCCAGAAGGAGTGGGCACAAGATACAAGACACCAAGACCACCCAACCCATGGACCTGAATATAGTGGTGAACCTCAGTGATAGGACACTTATTGAAACAGAGGTCAAGGTACTAAATAAAGGACTTACATTCATTCCCACGTGTGACACAGATGAATTTGGACTATTCATTAATCTCCAAAAATTCCAGAGACAAATAAAACTCAAAGAATTCGTTGGCAGTACCATGAAGACAACACAGCACACCTTGACCCATCCAGCAATAATCCAAGTATCTGTACCTATTATCAGCTAACCCATGAAGAATTGGAAATAACATAAGATCCCAGAAAACAATGAGGTTCATTAACCTGGCCAAGGCTGAATGACAAGCAGTAAGAACCTTGGCTAAGGACCCAGACATCATCATCCATGATGATGATAAAGGAGGGGCCATAGTGCTCCAGAACTACAAGGAATATAGAAAAAAGGATCTCAACTTGAGGATAATACCACATATCAGAAGTTGCCAACTGACCCTACTGGGACACTCAATAAATCTATTGATGCCTATTTAAACAAGATATGTCTAGAGGGACAAATCACCCAGGTAGAAATAGAATACCTGAAGACACCATTACCCAGACTGCCAGCATTCTATACTGTTCTGAAGATACACAAATCCCTGGAACAACCGCCGGGGAAGCCAATAGTTTTGGCTATCCAGTCATTACAACAGGGACTGGCCTACTTTGTGGATGTCCTCCTTCAACCTCTGGTTAAAAGAATGGAACCATTTCTACTTGACTCTAATATGCTACTAAGCCCTCTTCACCAACTAGAAACTATTGAGGAGACAGACATCCTCGTCATCTTAGACGTGACAAGCCTATATAATGTTATGCCACACCACTTGGGATTTCGAGCAGTCTGCAACCAACTACTAAAATATCCCTATTTGGGACCAGCAGTAGACGTGATCTTGGCACTACCGGAATTCTGGCTTACCAGCAATTATTTTAAGTTTGAAAAAATAAAATATTTTCAACTAACAGGCACTGCAATGGGGCCCAAAGTGGCCCCATCCTATGGTAATTTATTTATGGCAGAATTCGAAAACAAACGAGACAGAACTGTTTCAGGATTATAGGATCATCCTATTCAAATGATACATCGATGACTTGATTATAAACTGGAGGGGCACTGAACAAGATCTACTGCAATGGTACCATCAATTAAAAACAGTATGCCCGGCTTTGAAATTTAAGATCAGTTATAATACAAAGACAATTGATTTCTTGGACCTACGCCTCTAAAAAAAGGAGGTTAAATTACACTCAAAACTATTCAAAAAAATGACAGATCGTAACTCTCTTCTCCATTATACTAGCTGTCACCCACCAGCCTTGAAAAGGTAATTACCAGGTTCACAATTTAAACGGGTAACAAGAAATAATACAGTACATCGGAACACAATCCAACAGCTGGATGAGATGCAGAGCAGATTTGAAGAGCGATGTAACCCTAGCAAAGAATTGAACAAACTGAAGGGATCTATGACTGAAAACGGAACTCATAAGCTTTAGGGACAAACAGTACCACATATGACCTCTGTCACTACGTATACCTATGACAAACAGGGGATTTCTAAGTGCTTGCAAAAAATCTGGCAAATAATCACCTCAGATCGCCAGTTACCTCTACAAGAGATGCCATGCACTAGGATAGGGTTCAAAAGGGCCAGATTATTAAAGGACTCTTTGGTACACACAGACCCAGTACATTGCTACCAAAAAAACAACATGGCTTCATAGCAAACCAGGCTGCTATAGATGTATAGGCTCTACCACTTGCAATGGACTCATCACGGGCCCCTATTTTACTCATCCACATAGGAAAAATAAATATTTTCACAAATACAGGCTAACATGCACCACGACCCATGTAGTGTATCTGCTACATTGCAACTGTGGTCTATTTTACATTGGAAAGACAAAAGATGACCTTTGAACTAGAATTGCCAACAATAGGTCCTCGATTAGGATGGCCCAAGATAGGGGCCACACGGACCAATCAGTGGTACGACACTTCTTACAGAAGAGACATTCTGTAAAATATCTTCGTTACACTCTCATCGACCATGTCCCGCCACTCCACAGAGGAGGAGACGGGGGAAAATTCTCCTGCAGAAGGAAGCAAGATGGACCTATGAATTGGGCACTCTGATCCCAAATGGACTAAACACACATCTGGACTAGCATTGTTTTCTATAAGCAACAGAGCTATTCTTCAGAGGATATCAAGAAGTGACTTGTTATTCCAATTTTGCTTTTTTACATTTTTTTGTATTTTTTTTTGCATTTTTTTTTTGTATTTTTTGTATTTTTCCTGCAAATTTTTTTTTAAGATGTTGTGCTCTTCCCTGCTACTTATTTTAGTTGTCCTGGCTCTTTTTTCTTACTTTTTCTTTTTTTATCTTACTTTTTCTTCTTTTCTTTTTCTTTCTCTCTTTTTCTCTTTCCCTTTCTTCTTCTTTTTTTTTATTTCTTTCTTCTTTGTCCCTCTTTCCTTTTCCCCTCCCCATATCTTTTCTTCCCTCCCGGATAGGAGAATATCTATTTCACCTATCTTGTTTATGGATTTATTCGTAACCTAGTTGAATATCCCTACAAAGCTAAACACCTTATATGGCTGTAATACAATTTTCCTTTTAGGTGGTTTACTCTGAATATCTAGTTGATATAGATTATACCCTATGAGACAAGGGAGAGAGAGGCGCCAAATAGTATGACAACGTAGCAACTCATGTGTAAATGTGAGGAGACACAAATGGGTACTCACAAGAGACATTGCACATCCAGTGCAATAACTAGTGGGCCGAGACTTCTGAGCCGCTCGGCTGACTCGGGTGATATGACAGGGAAGCTGGATAGCCATGGAGCTCCTTTCCGGTATTGTATCTCAACCAGGGCCGCTCGGCTAATGCAGGTGATAAGGCGGAACATCTGGGTTACCACGGAACTCCAGTCTGATGACGTAGCTTCACCTTTTTATAACCTTTGTGATCATCGATGATAGGACATTGTTTGCTATATCTTCACGATTTATTGAAGCGTGCTGCCTCCTTCATCCACTACCTTTTGTTGAACCCTTGCTGTGAGTTTCTGCTACAGGGATTGCCTGGCATATTAATGGACATATTGTCATATTGTGATATATTATAGGCATTATATGGTATAGTATTATGCCATTTTCAGTGAAGTATAACTTATAGTATAATTAACCTTATATTGTATATTGGATTTCAGTCTATAATTTGTATATGTTTATATTAGTAGTTCATTAATGTTCTAGTCATTTACATAGATATAGAGACTGATATTTATTTTACGCATTTTAGGTATTTGTTCTAACCCATTGGCGCCCCTCTCATATATCTAGTGGTTACTAGTTATCGTCACTTTTGATATAGATTATGCCCAGATAATTGGATTCTATAGCTAGTCAGTGACCCCTTCAGGATTGGTATGCTATTTTATTGTTTACTACTTCTGTAGTGTTTTTTCTAGTTGATTTATCTTTTCTTCTCTTTATCCTCCTCTCTCTGCTTTCTGTTTCCTATGGCATCCTATTGTTCACCTGAGAATTGTTGGTACTCGTCTCAAATACTGTTACGGCTTTCTTATGTGCATTTTTACATAAACACCTTTATTATACACATATTTATTGTATTAGTGTATGTTTCTATAGCAAAGCTTTTGTTTCACTTAGCCTTGTCACTATAGCAGCGACCTGACGCGCCGCCGGTGCCTATGTGATAATGTGATTGGAGACCACTTACGGTTTCGGACATGATGCTCTTGCGTGGGTGCCGGTGGCTTTCGGACCTCTGGCCTTATAAATAAAGTACCTGTAGGTAAGTGCACTTGATTCTATTGTTTGTCCGCTTGTCTGAAAACAGGGTTATACCTGAAAACGTTAACACGGATTAAACACCTTTTTGAAACACGGCGAGTGCTCTCTATGGACTGTTTTTTATATTTTGCTTTGGGATGCACCCCGGCTTGAATATTTACAGAATAGTGAGTGCTGGCTTATTGCATAAATAGATACATACAGATATATAAATATTTAGATAGCCATTAGATACACACATATATATTTATATATATATATATATATATATATATATATATATATATATATATATATATATAAAATTCCTGTTTCATGCACTCACCACCTGTCAAATACCGGACACCTGGCAACTCTACCTGCAAATTCAGGGCAGATGAGGATACCTTTAAACTATGGATAGTTATATACTAGCAACCGATCTATACTTAAGTTTGCTAACACATTAGAACATTTTCTTTTTCCTCTTATATGCCCCTTCAATTCTTAAATCTTATAAAAACCTGTATGACTGAAATAGTTATATATTTATTTACCACAAGTACATCAGAGGGTATGGGCTATATTTAATAATGAACCCTATGATAGTAATTTCCATAACACTATGAGTTAATTAAGTGAAGCAAACTGCTATAGTAATAAACAAATAAAATACGTCTCATTATTTGAAGATTGTTCCTAGCTCATACTTCTTTATTTTAACATTTTAACATAATTATGGATTTTTATTCAAAAGATGAAGCACATAGCTGATTATAATGCTTATAATATTACTGCACCACATAATGACATTGATTTTTTTCCAAAGTTTTGCTTCATTTAGAGACAAAATCAATGCTGAAACCAGGTTTTTAGAGATTTGCTTGTGCATTGTCACCCTCATTAAGATCTGATACTTCACAAATCTATATCTCATTTAAAAGTAAGAGTTTTCATTAGAACAAAACAAATAACAAAGAAGAGAAAACAAAGATTTTCATAATGCAAACGATCTGGACTGTAGGTCTGTAGCTGTGACAAAAGTTTCACATAGCTCCCCTTTGAGGACATTTAAAAAACTGCACTTTTTCAAATGTGAAAAAAAGAATAATGTGCCAACAATTTTCCATTGTGTAGAGACTGGCAGTTACATGCTTGCTTATACACCCAGATAGAATAACCCAAAAGTCTATTGGCAATTTATTTTTATAAAACATTGTTTTGGCATTAGCTGTAATTACTAAGCCCCTAATGCACCCCTTACCCTTCATCCTTTGGCCTCTATTTATCAAGCTGTCAACCGCAAATACGCTGGAATTCCGCAGCGTATTTGTGGGGAGCCTGATTTGCCTTATTTATCAAAGGCTAGAGATCGGCAAAAGTAGAATTTAGTGACGTAACATACGATCCGTCGGACTCAGTCTGACACAGATCGATGCTTACGTCACTCCAGATGTTCCGAACGCAAGTTCGGCACAATCTGACTAATTTTGCTAGTTATCAAAGAACTAGCAGGTACGCTCGCCACTTTTCCAGCCCAGGTGGCGGATGCCATAGGAATCAATGGGAGTCTGAAAGCAGCGAAAGCTCATGTTCACTGCTGCCCGATATCCCATTGATTCCTATGGGAAATGTCTACACCTAACACCCTAACAAGTACCCCGAGTCTAAACACCCCTAATCTGCCACCCCCTACACCGCCGCCACCTACATTATATTTATTAACCTGTAATCTGCCGCCCCCTACACCGCCACCACCTACATTATACTTATTAACCCCTAAACCGCCGCTCCCGGACCCCGCCGCAACTAAATAAAGTTGTTAACCCCTAAACCGCCACTCCCAGACCCCGCCGCCATCTACATTATATTTATTAACCCCTAATGTGCCCCCCCCTACACCGTCACCACTATATTAATTTTATTAATCCCTAAACCTAAGTCTAACCCTAACATCCCCTCTAACTTAAATATTATTTAAATTAATCTAAATAAATATTCCTATAATTAAAAAAATTATTCCTATTTAAAACTAAATACTTAGCTGTAAAATAAACCCTAAGATAGCTACAATATGATTAATAATTACATTGTAGCTATTTTAGGATTTATTTTTATTTTACAGGCAACTTTGTATTTATTTTAACTAGGTACAATAGTTATTAAATAGTTATTAACTATTTAATAACTACCTAGCTAAAATATATACAAAATTACCTGTAAAATAAATCCTAACCTAAGTTACAATTACACCTAACACTACACTACAATTAAATAATTAAAATTAATTACCTACAATTACATAAAATAAACTAAAGTACAAAAAATATCAGCCAATTGGAATTAAGGTAGGAAAAATCCTATTGGCTGATGCAATCAGCCAATAGGATTGAAGTTCAATCCTATTGGCTGATACAATCAGCCAATAGGATTGAGCTCGCATTCTATTGGCTGTTCCAATCAGCCAATAGAATGCAAGCTCAATTCTATTGGCTGATTGCATCAGCCAATAGGATTTTTCCTACCTTAATTCCGATTGGCTGATAGAATCCTATCAGCCAATCGGAATTCAAGTGACGTCATCTTGGATGACGTCATTTAAAGGAACCTTCATTCTTCGTTAGGACGTCGATGGAAGAGGCATAATGTAGGTGGCGGCGGGGTCCGGGAGCAGCAAGTTAGGGGTTAATATATTTATTATAGTTGCGGTGGGGTCCGGGAGCAGCTATTTAGGGGTTAATAAGTTTATTTAGTTGCGGGGGGGCTCCGGGAGCGACGTTTTAGGGTATAAACAGTATAGTATAGTGTGGGTGCTTAGTGACAGTATAGCAAGAAAGCTGCGAAGAAAGCTTCTGCCGGTCCGGATGTCCTCCTCTGCCCCATCGGTGCCCGGCTGGGTGAACACGGCTCAAGGTAGGGTGATCTTCAATGGGGTAGTATTAGGTTTTTTAAGGGGGAATCGGGTGGGTTTTAGAGTAGGGGTGTATGGGTGGTGGGTTGTAATGTTGGGGGGGGATTGTATGTCTTTTTACAGGTAAAAGAGCTGATTACTTTGGGGCAATGCCCTGCAAAAAGCCCTTTTAAGGGCTGGTAAAAGAGCTGATTACTTTGTAATTTAGTTTAGGATAGGGAATTTTATTATTTTTGGGGGCTTTTTTATTTTATTAGGGGGCTTAGATTAGGTGTAATAAGATAAAACTTCTTGTAATATTTTTTTATTTTTTATAATTTAGTGTTTGTTTTTTTGTAATATAGTTTAGTTTATTTAATGGTATTTTATTTTAGATAATTGTAGTTAATTTATTTAATTAATTTATTGATAGTGTAGTGTTAGGTGTATTTGTAACTTAGGTTAGGATTTATTTTACAGGTAATTTTGTAATTATTTTAACTAGGTAGCTATTAAATAGTTATTAACTATTTAATAGCTATTGTACCTAGTTAAAATAAATACAAAGTTGCCTGTAAAATAAATATAAATCCTAAAATAGCTATAATGTAACTATTAGTTATATTGTAGCTATGTTAGGGTTTATTTTATAGGTAAGTATTTAGTTTTAAATAGGAATAATTTATTTAATTATAGAAATTTTATTTAGATTTATTAAAAATAGATTTAAGTTAGGGGGTGTTAGGGTTAGACTTAGGTTTAAGGGTTAATACATTTAATATAGTAGCGGCGACGTTGGGGACGGCAGATTAGGGGTTAATAATTGTAGGTAGGTGGCGGTGACGTTGGGGGCGGCAGATTAGGGGTTAATAAATATAATATAGGTGTTGGCGATGTTAGGGGCAGCAGATTAGGGGTTCATAGGTATAATGTAGGTGGCGGCGGTGTCCGGAGCGGCAGATTAGGGGTTAATAATATAATGCAGGTGGAGAGGATGTTGGGGGCAGCAGATTAGAGGTTAATAAGTGTAAGGTCTGGGGTCTTTAGACTCAGGGCTCATGTTAGGATGTTAGGTGTAGACTTAGAAAGTGTTTTCCCATAGGAAACAATGGGAGCTGAACGCTGCTTTTTTGCAGGTGTTAGTTTTTTTTTTTTCAGCCGTCTCAGCCCCATTGTTTCCTATGGGGAAATCGTTCACAAGCACGTTTTGCCAGCTTACCGCTACCGTAATCAACACTGGTATTACAGGTAGGAGTGGTGCTAAATTTGCTCAACGCTCACTTTTCTGAGGCTAACGCAGCTATTCAGAAAACTTGTAATACCAGTGTTGTTTATAGTGAGCGCTGGAAAAAAAAGGAGCGTTAGCTCCGCAAGTTTTTACCGACAAAACTTGTAATCTAGCCGATAGTCTCAAACTAATTATATGAATCTGCATGTTAAAATGCTTTAAAGGGGCATTAAACACCTCAAGATATTAATATAAATAGGTTCATTACATGTAGTAAAGCATTTTTGCAATATACTTTCATTATTTATTTTGTTCTCCTTTTTTTGTAATTTAATTCTGAATATTGTGGGATTTTCAATTCATGTAAACATGGAAGTGCAGACACAGCTATATTCCACACAGTGATTGGTTGCACACTCTAAGTAAGCCATTTATAACCATTCCTAATTGGCCTCAGCAGATAAGGTAACCTAAGTTACAATATGGCAGTGCCCACTGCTTTATGGTTATTATAATGTTTCCCTTATTTTTTCAATATTGAAACAACTAATATAATTTTTAAAAATATATATACAAAATTATTCTCACGACAATCTTTGCTTTGAATACAACAGTCAAGCAATGATTTATTAATTGTTTAATATCCCTTTAAGGAACATGAGAACTATGTGTTTATATTGTATTGGTTTCATCAGGAAATAACTATGCCTGACAAACATAAGGGTTAAATAGATATCTACACACATTAAGGAATTGGATTTTAACTATGTGTTTATATTGTATTGGTTTCATCATGAAATAACTATGCCTGACAAACATAAGGGTTAAATAGATATCTACACACATCAAGGAATTGGATTTTAACTATGTGTTTATATTGTATTGGTTTCATCATGAAATAACTATGCCTGACAAACATAAGGGTTAAATAGATATCTAATTAAGGTGAACAGCTGTGTTTAGGGGTGTAACCACCCTAATGTATTTCTATTGGTTAAATGTAGTATATATTCTTGAGCTCTCAGTCAGGTTGTTAGATGCCTGAGGAAACAGCAAGCTAGCTGAGAAACTAGTTGCATTTTAATACACAGTGATATATGTATACACTTTGCTTTGAAAGACCATTGTTTTAATAAAAGTAATTTTAAAACTTATTACTTGACTGAGAGCCTGTCCATGTTTGTTTGCGGTTGGAGACTACAGCCTAGACTGAGACCTGTGGGAAAAGAACAGTGAGCTGGGACACTGTGAGATTCCAGTATGCACTACTAAGCACGAGTGAGTGCTGCCACACTTGTGGGTACCTGAACATCTGTTATCACATATGTGTACACCATCTGTACTTTATTACACTAGGAGGCGCCCTTCTGTGTGTTTGTTTTATACCATCACAGATTCCAGTTAACAATTAAATTAACTATATTACATGTTTAAAACCTACTCAAGTTATTTAAATCTACTATAAAGAATTACTAAGTTACAAATAAATAACAACTAAGTTACACAAAATAAAAAACACTAAGTTACACAAAATAAAAAACACTAAGTTACACAAAATAAAAAATAAATTAAATCAAATATTTAAACTAATTACACCTAATCTAATAGCCCTATCAAAATAAAAAAAGTACCTAGCCTAAAATAAACTACCAATGGCCTTTAAAAGGGTCTTTTGCGGGGCCAAATAAATCAGCTCTTTTACCTGTAAAATAAAATACAAACACCTCATCAACAGTAAAACCCATCACCCACACAACCAAACCCCCAAATAAAAACCTATCTAAAAAACCTAAGCTCCCCATTGCCCTGAAAAGGGCATTTGTATGGGCATTGCTCTTAAAAGGGCATTTAGCTCTTTTTCAGCCCAAAGTCCCTAACCTAAAATTAAAACCCATCTAATAAACCCTTAAAAAAACCTAACACTAACCCCTGAAGATCCACTTACAGTTTTCTAAGATTGGACATCCATCCTCATCCAAGCAGCAGAAGTCCTCAGCGAAGCCGGCAGAAGTCCGCCGAAGTCTTCATCCAAGTGGGCCGAAGTTTTCATCCAGACGGACTCTTCTATCGGAGCATTTCCATCTTTAAGACATCTGGCGCGGAGCATCCTCTTCTTCCAACGTCTGTTGCAGAATGAAGTTTCCCTTTAAATGACGTCATCCAAGATGGCGTCCCTTACATTCTAAAATTCTATCAGCCAATGGGAAATAAGGTGGAAAAAATCCTATTGGCTGTTGCAATCAGCCAGTAGGATTGAGCTTTCATCCTAGTGGCTGATTCAATCATCCAATAGGATTGAGCTCGAATTCTATTGGCTGATTGGAATAGCCAATAGAATGCAAGCTCAATCCTATTGGCTGATTGGATCAGCCAATAGGATGAAAGCTCAATCCTATTGGCTGATAGCAGCAGCCAATAGGATTTTTTCAACCTTAATTCCTATGGGCTGAGAGAATTCTATCAGCCAATCGGAATGTAAGGGACACCATCTTGGATGACGTCATTTAAAGGGAAACTTCATTCTGCAACAGACGTCAGAAGAAGATGATGCTCCGCACCGGGTGTCTTGCAGATGGAGCAGCTCCACGCCGGATGGATGAAGACTTCTGCCCGCTTGGATGAAGATTTCTGCCGCTTGGATGAGGATGGATGTCCGGTCTTCAAAAACTGTAAGTGGATCTTCGGGGGTTAGTGTTAGTTTTTTTTAAGGGTTTATTGGGTGGGTTTTAATTTTAGGTTAGGGACTTTGGGCTGAAAAAGCGCTAAATGCCCTTTTAAGGGCAATGCCCATACAAATGCCCTCTCGGTACTCCTCTGGCAATTGAGATACCAAAGAAGTGCACAAGACTTTTACTTGTTTCCGAAGACAAGTGGAAATACATTGTGGAGACCATGACAAAATTTCAGGCCTGCGCCAATCAAGACTGGGATTGTGCTTTTGGAGCCAGGGATAACCCAGAACAACCGGAAAATGCGGAGAGTTAATCACCTGGTACTGGAGGGTTTCAAAATGGAGAGCCCCAACAGCCATGAATAACGGAGAGGTTTCATGAGTAACGAGTGCGGGCTGAAGGGGCCTGCCATCAATGGCCTCAATAGCAAGCGGAACAGACCGAGGCAATACAGGAATGGAGTGCTTTGATACAAATGCACTGTCAATGAAATAGCCCGCAGCACCGGAGTCAACAAGAGCCTGGGTGAGTATGGAGGAGTCCACCCAGGAAAGGACAATCGTGACCAAAGGTTTCTCCTTTAGTTTAATATAGTTTATTTTAATTCTAAAGGTAAGTTTAAATTTATTATAAGATAGGGATGAGTTAATATTTAATGTAAAGTTAATGGGTTGTTAGGTTAACGGGTTAATAGCTTAATTTAGTTTATGGCGATGTGGGGGGCTGGTGGTTTAGGGGTTAATAGGTTTAGTAAGTGGTAGTGATGTGGGAGGCCAGGGGTTTAGGGGTTATTTCACTGATTTAGTTGCGGAGGGTCCGGGAGCGGCAGTATAGGAGTCAATAACTTTATTAGAGTTGCAGGAGGCTCCGGGAGTGGAGGGATAGGGGTTAATACATTTATTTAGTTGCAGTGGGCTCCGGGAGCAGCAGGATAGGGGTTAATACATTTATTTAGTTGCGGTGGGCTCCGGGAGCGGCGGGATAGGGGTTAATAAATTTATTTAGTTGCGGTGGTGTCGGGGGGCGGCGGGATAGGGGCTAATAACATTATGTAGGTGTTGGCAATGTCGGGCGGCAGATTAGGGGTGTTTAGACTCGGGGAACATGTTAGGGTGTTAGGTGTAAACGTAACTTGTTTTCTACCATAGAAATCAATGGGATATCGGGCAGCATTGAACATGAGCTTTCGCTGCTTTCAGACTCCCATTGATCCCTATGTCATCCGCGGCCTACAAGGGGGGAATTGAAAACCAGGTATGCTGTGCCTGAATAGTGGCGAGCGTACCTCTTAGAAATTTGATAAATGGCAAAAGGTGTCAGATAGTGCCGAATTTGTATTCAGAACATCTGTAATGACGTAAGCATCGATCTGTGTCGAATTGAGACCAGCGGATCATATGTTACGTCACAAATTTCAACTTTTGCCGGTCTGTAGGCTTTAATAAATGGCTCGAATCAGGCTTGCCACAATTACGCTGCGGGATACCGGGGGAATTTGCGGTTGGCAGCTTGATAAATATCCCTCATGGTCTTAACTCGCCACCCTTTATCTTCACAAAGAAGAAGCCAGCCCCTGCAGTAGAGCAGGATTTGTAAGACCGGTGAGGAGGCAACATACCGGCATGAACCTTGTCAAAAACATCTAGGAACTCTCGGTACTCCTCTGGCAGTTGAGATACCGAAGAAGTGTACAAGACTTTGACTTGTTTCCGAAGACAAGTGGAAATACATTGCGGAGACCATGACAAAATGTCAGGCCTGCGCCAATCGAGACTGGGATTGTGGTTTTGGAGCCAGGGATAACTCAGAACAACCGGAAAATCTGGAGAGTTAATCACCTGGTACTGGAGGGTTTCAAAATGGAGAGCCCCAACAGACATGGATAACGGAGCGGTTTCGCAAGTAACAAGTGCTGGCTGAAGGGGCCTGCCATCAATGGCCTCAATAGCAAGCGGAACGGACCGAGGCAATACAGGAATGGAGTGCTTTGATACAAAAGCAATGTCAATTAAATAGCCCGCAGCACCGGAGTCAACAAGAGCCTGGGTGAGTATGGAGGAGTCCACCCAGGAAAGGACAACCGCGACCAAAGGTTTCTCCTTTAGCGGTTCCAGGGACGAGGATAAACCACCAAAGGTCTGCCCCCGACAGAGTTTCCCGGCTGTGTAGGACAAGACTTTAAAAGGTGGCCCTGTAACCCACAATAGAGGCAGAGCCCCTCCCTCCTCCTAAAGGCCCTCTCTGCCGAAGAGAGACGCGTGAATCCCAACTGCATCGGCTCAGCAGTACCTGGTGACTCGGGACCAGGAGACATGGGAGGAGAGGGAGGCATGGGTGGAAACGAACATGTAGGAGACAATGGAACAGGAGGTGTCCGCAAGCGCTCCTTGAAAGAGGTCCCCTCTCTGAGTCTGATGTCAGTTAGGATCAAAAAAGACACCAATGTCTTGAGATCCTCTGGTAAATCTCTGGCAGCAACTTCGTCTTTAATCGCATCAGATTTCCAATGAAAGAAGGTGGCAACAAGGGCTTAATTGTTCCAA
The DNA here is from genome assembly GCF_027579735.1 of Bombina bombina. Lineage (NCBI taxonomy): Eukaryota > Metazoa > Chordata > Amphibia > Anura > Bombinatoridae > Bombina > Bombina bombina. The sequence continues at coordinate 360,679,595 of NC_069503.1, read as the reverse complement.
TGTACCTCTGCAGCAAGCGTATGGAACTCAATGGCATACTGAGCAACAGATCTCGTACCTTGCTGAATGGACATAAGTCATTTAGCAGCAGAGGAGGAGCGAGCCGGAACATCAAATACCCTTCGAAAGGAGGCCACAAATTCAGGGTAATTTGAAATCACAGGTTTATTAGTCTCTAGGAATTAGCCCAGGCAAGAGCTGTGTCAGAGAGTAACAAGATGAGAAATCCCACCTTAGCTCTGTCAGAGGGAAACGCCTGAGGTAACATCTCAAAGTAAATGCCAACCTGGTTCAAAAACCCTCTGCACTGAATAGGATCACCTCCATATTGCTGAAGTAGAGGTGCAGAACCGGACATGCTCCTGGTAGGACTAGGTATAGCAGAGGAAACAGGAGCAGCCATAACTTGTGGGACACTCTGGTCCAAATGTGCAGTGCGAGCCAGTAGGGTTTGCAGGGCTAGTGCAAATTGATCCAAGCGGTGATCCTGTTCATCCATCCTGGAAATGATGGTAGGTAAAGGTGGATTATTAGCACCATCAGGATTCATGGCCCTTGCGTAATGTCAGGGTGCCAGGAATCAGACTGAGACAAGAAGTACAAAAATAATCACACCTTTAATAATAACAAAAAATAATAAAAAGTCCACAAGTCAAATAACAAGCCAGGAGTCAAAGCCAGAGCTGGTAGTCAGACGAGCCGAGTCAGGAACCAGGAGGGACGTCAGACAGCCAGGTAATACACAGGAACAGGAACTCACAAACAGGTCTGAGACAATGCAAGGGCAAAGCATACTGAACAGATGCCATTTAAATAATAAGTGATGACATCACAATTCTGAGACTGCAACCTGTCTCACACGGATGATGTACAACAGTCTGGCCATAAGAGGCTGTGCAGGAAATGAGCAGCATCACACACTCTGCACCAGATTCAGCAAGAAAAAGAAAACAAAATGGCTGCCAGCAGCAAATGGCAAACAAAGCAGGGAAAAAACCCTGACAGGTTTTTCAGCAAAAATGGGCCGGCTTCTAAACTTACATTATTGCTTTTCAAATAATAATAGGAGTAAACTAGAAAGTTGCTTAAAATTGCACGCTCTATCTGAATCACGAAAGAAAAAAAATGGCTTCAGTGTCCCTTTAATGGCAGGAGCACTCACTAACAATATGCTGAAAAAGACTAAAGTCGGCCTGAAAGAATTTCGAATATGATCTCGACTTTACATTGAGGCCCATTAGCAAACTACAGTACCGGTATCAGCGCTAGCATTCAGTATTGAAGTATAGTGAATAGCCGGTTTCCCCCACTCTGTAATGTTGGGATATCTGCAGAGTGGTATGCCTCAAGCATAAAGTCAAAAAGCCGAGGTCGTCTCAGATAATCCCTCAGAAGGGTCGTCTGCAGCCTGTGATGTGGGTGAGCATTTTTCCAGTACTACCAGATAGAATCAACACTAAAACAAAGAAAAGACCGGTGCAGCCCGACTCAAGTATAATACATTTAATATGGGGTAAGTGCACACAAGACAAATGGCAAATTACAAACTTTAATATCAATAAAAGCAGTAATAAAAAACAGTATGGTCAGGTAAGTGCAATCTCTGCGGTCCTTGCTATACAACGGAAATTCTCCCAAGTGCCCTCTCCGCCACAGCCGCTTAGAAGCCAAATCTGGAACCAGGCAGAGAGGATCCCTTAAAGCAAGCCCGGTAGATGCAGGTAAGCTCTACACGTTTCATCTGAATACGATCAGATTTTTTTAAGAGTCCATGTTTTGCAAAAAGGCTCCAACCGGTTATTTAAAAGGGCCAATGCAATTTTGAGTGGTGACCAATCCCATGTCTGGCCACGCCTCTTGCTTGTTACAGATGTCAGCGCAAATGGAAGACAAACAGTTACATTTTAAATGAAACAATCAATTACAATACAAGGAAACATTACATGTCGTTATTGTTACCTATGGGAGCAATGCAATGGGCATAGGTTTAACCATAATAAACTTAGAATATAATCAATGTGTGTTTAGGTTCACAGCGGTACTTTGTTGCGATAGCTGACTGTTACTTGTCATCTTAGTGTATCACAATTTTGTCAGTAAAACACACACAGGATCTGTTTCTTAAAATATTAAGTTAGGGATTATGAAAGAATTATGTCCCACACGACACAGTCATAGGTGAAGGTTAGAATTATTTATAAAGGTTATGATTATTAATAAATGGTTAACCATTATCTAACAGTCAAGATGATATTTTCAATGGCATGTATGTAGGTGAGGTACAACTAATAAATAGAAAATCTATAAATAGAGTAAGAAAATTCCATATACCCCAATTTATATTGGTGCAAAGAGTATAGAAATAAAAGTAACTAGTGCCCCTATACTGCTCCATTTCAAACCAAACTAAACTGATGTCTCTGAAAAGCCACAAATTTATTACTACATAAATGCTTGAAGGTCTAGTTCGATATTTAATCCCTGAGGGTGCATAGAGTTAGGCTGGTAAATCCAGAAAGACTCTCTGTGCCGTAAACTTAATAGTCTATTGGGGAATCTATTGGGTGGTATCCAATAAATAACCATAATCCTGAAACTCCCAGGGTCAAGATTATGGTGGATTCTAAAATGTTGAGAAACACTATGCCTTTTGAGTCCCATTTTGATATTATTGATGTGTTTATTAAGTCTAGTGCGTATATTCTCTTAGTCCTGCCTATATAGATTAAATTACAGCTGCATCTTAAAAGATATACTACATATAAGGTGCTGCAGTTGCATTTATATTTCATGTTAAATACCTTTGATCTTTCTGAATTGTGAAAGGTATTTCCTTTTTCCCCATAGCTGCACATCCCACACCTTGTTACCTCACATCTATTTGTTCCTGGATTCTATTCTAACCAATTTGATACTTTAGTAGCGTTCTGACTTGAACTACGTAATTAAGTGGGGACAAGTATATTTTTAAGATCCTGGTTTTTCTTAAAGGTCACAAGAGGTCCCTCATGTAGTATAACACCTAGTCTGCTTTCAGAATCCCCCAATGTTTTCTTAAAATATTATGGATGTCCCTACTGCCCTGATTGTAGGTCGTAATAAATCTGACATTATTAATGGTTTGTCCGTTTCTATTTGGATCTTTGTTATCCTTAGGTTTAAGGAGTAGTTCCCATTCATATCTTTTACTCTGTCTTTGGACAAGTGTAGGGTTTTTAGGTTGTATCCTTTTTCAATAAACCTGGCATCTAGTAATTTGGATTCTCTATTGTAATCGACCTCCCTGGTGCAATTTCTTTTAATGTGTTGATATTGTCCAAGGGGAATATTAGTTTTCCACCTTGATAGATGACCACTCTTTGCATTTAAAAAACGATTTTTGTCAGTCGGCTTAGGATAGTTTTTTTACTGCCACCTTCCTATTATCATCAATAAACAGCAGAAGGTCCAGGAACTCAACCTGTTCTTTATCAACTTTAGAGACAAATTTGAGGTTGCAATCATTCCTATTCATGTGATTGATAAATTCTCCTCTTGCAGTCTCTGTTCCCTTCCAAATGATGACGATGTCATCAATATAACGAAAGTAACAAATTAACGGCCAGATTACGAGTTTTGCGTTATGAGCTATGCGGTGCTACCGTGCAGTTTTTTATCACCGCTCACTTACCTGCAGCGCTGGTATTACGGGTTTTTACAAACCCGGCGTTAAAAGGCAAGAAGTGAGCGTAGAGCAAAATTGAGCTCCATATCGCACTCCAATACCAGCGCTGCTTAAGTCAGCGGTGAGCTGCTCTTACATGCTTGTGCACGATTTCCCCATAGACATCAATGGGGAGAGCTGACTGAGAAAAAGTCTAACACCTGCAAAAAAGCAGTGTAAATCTCAGCAACGCAGTCCCATTGATTCCTATGGGGAAATAAAAGTTATGTTTACACCTAACACCCTAACATGAACCCCGAGTCTAAACACCCCTAATCTTACACTTATTAACCCCTAATGTGCCACTCCCAACATCGCCGACACCTACATTATACTTATTAACCCCTAATCTGCCGCTCCGGACATCGCCGCCACCTACATTATATTTATTAACCCTTAATCTGCTGCCCCCAACATCGCCACCACCTACATTATATTTATTAACCCCTAATCTGCTGCCCCAATGTCGCTGCAACCTACCTACACTTATTAACCCCTAATCTGCCGTCCCCAACGTCGCAGCCACTACATTGTATCTAGCTTAGGGTTTATTTTTATTTTACAGGCAATTTGTATTTATTTTAACTAGATAGAATAGTTAGTAAATAGTTATTAACTATTTAATAACTACCTAGCTAAAATAAATACAAATTTACCTGTAAAATAAAACCTAACCTAAGTTACAATAACACCTAACACTACACTACAATTAAATCAATTACCTACATTAAATACAATTAAATAAATTAAATTAAATTAGCTAAATCACAAAAAACCCCACCAAATTACAGAAAATAAAAACAAATTACAAGATTTTTAAACTAATTACATCTAATCTAATAGCCCTATCAAAATAAAAAAAGCCCCCCCCCAAAAAAAAAAAACCCCTAGCCTAAACTAAACTATCAATAGCCCTTAAAAGGACCTTTTGCGGAGCATTGCCCCAAAGAAATCAGCTCTTTTACCTGTAAAAAAAAATACAAACAACCCCCCCCCAACAGTAAAACCCACCACCCACACAACCAACCCCGCAAATAAAAGCCTAACTAAAAAAAAACTAAGCTCCCCATTGCCCTGAAAAGGGCATTTGGATAGGCATTGCCTTTAAAAGGGCATTTAGCTCTATTGCAGGCCCAAAGCCCTAACCTAAAAAATAAACCCACCCAATACACCCTTAAAAAAATCCTAACACTAACCCCCAAAGATTCACTTACCGGGAGAAGTCTTCATCAAAGCGGTAAGATGTCCTCAATGAAGCCGGCAGAAGTGGTCCTCCAGATGGGCAGAAGTGGTCCTCTAGACGGCAGACGGCATCTTCTATCTTCATCCTTCCGGCACGGAGCGGGTCCATCTTCAAGACAACTGACGCGGAGCATCCTCTTCATCCGACGGACTAACGACGAATGAAGGTACCTTTAAATGACTTCATCCAAGATGGTGTCCCTTAGATTTCGATTGGCTGATAGAAATTAAGGTAGAAAAAATCCTATTGGCTGATGCAATCAGCCAATAGGATTGAACTTCAATCCTATTGGCTGATTGGATCTAAGGGACTTAGATTGGAATCTAAGGGACGCCATCTTGGATGACGTAATTTAAAGGTACCTTCATTCATTATTAGTCCGTCGGATGAAGAGGATGCTCTAGAAGATGGACCCGCTCTGCGCCGGAAGGATGAAGATAGAAGATGCCGTCTGGATGAAGACTTCTGCCCGTCTGGAGGACCACTTCTGCCGGCTTTGTTGAGGACATCTTTCCGCTTGGATGAAGACTTCTCCTGGTAAGTGAATCTTCAGAGGTTAGTGTTAGGATTTTTTTAAGGGTGTATTGGGTGGGTTTATTTTTTAGGTTAGGGCTTTGGGCCTGCAATAGAGCTAAATGCCCTTTTAAGGGCAATGTCCATCCAAATGCCCTTTTCAGGGCAATGGGGAGCTTAGGTTTTTTTAGTTAGGCTTTTATTTGGGGGGTTGGTTGTGTGGGTGGTGGGTTTTACTGTTGGGGGGGTTGTTTGTATTTTTTTTACAGGTAAAAGAGCTGATTTCTTTGGGGCAATGCCCCGCAAAAGGCCCTTTTAAGGGCTATTGTTAGTTTAGTTTAGGCTAGGGATTTTTTTTTTTATTTTGGGGGGGCTTTTTTATTTTGATAGGGCTATTAGATTAGGTGTAATTAGTTTAAATATCTTGTCATTTGTTTTTTATTTTCTGTAATTTAGTGGGGGGGGGGTTGGGATTTAGCTAATTTAATTTAATTTATTTAATTGTATTTAATGTAGATAATTGATTTAATTGTAGTGTAATGTTAGTGTAACTTATGTTTTATTTTACAGGTAAATGTGTTTTTATTTTACCTAGGTAGTTATTAAACAGTTAATAACTATTTAGTAACTATTCTACCTAGTTAAAATAAATACAAACTTGCCTGTAAAATAAAAATAAACCTTAAGCTAGATACAATGTAACTATTAGTTATATTGTAGCTAGCTTAGGGTTTATTTTATAGGTAAGTATTTAGTTTTAAATAGGAATAGTTTAGATAATAATTGTAGGTTTTATTTAGATTTATTTTAATTATATTTAAGTTAGGGGGTGTTAGGGTTAGGGTTAGATTTAGGTTTATGGATAAATAAATTTAGAATAGTGGCTGCGACATTGGGGGCGGCAGATTAGGGGTTAATAAGTATAGGTAGGTTGCGGTGACATTGGGGGCGGCAGATTAGGGGTTAATAAATATAATGTAGGTGGCGGCGATGTTGGGGGCAGCAGATTAGGGGTTACTAAATATAATTTAGGTGGTGGCGATGTCCGGAGCGGCAGATTAGGGGTTAATAAGTATAATGTAGGTGGCGGCGATGTTAGGGGCGGCAGATTAGGGGTTAATAATATTTAACTAGTGTTTGTGAGGCGGGAGTGCGGCGGTTTAGGGGTTAATATGTTTATTCGAGTGGCAGCGATGTCCGGAGCGGCAGATTAGGGGATAGAAATTTTATTATAGTGTTTGCGATGTGGGAGGGCCTCGGTTTAGGGGTTAATAGGTAGTTTATGGGTGTTAGTGTACTTTTTAGCATTTTAGTTATGAGTTTTATGCTACAGCTTTGTAGCGTAGCACTCATAACTACTGACTTTAGAATGCGATACAAATCTTGGAGGTAGAGGGTGTACCGCTCACTTTTTGGCCTCCCAGGACAAACTCGTAATATTAACGCTATGGAAGTCCCATAGAAAAAAGACTTTACGAACTTTACGTAAGTTGATTTAAGGTAAGGCCAAAGAAGTGTGCGGTACACCTATACCTGCCAGACTCGTAATAGCAGCGGTAGTGAAAAAGCAGCGTTAGGACCTGTTAACGCTGCTTTTTCAGCTTACCGCAAAACTCGTAATCTAGCCATAAGGTACCTACAAACTGATTACCAGCCCATATGTATTTTTTCTCAAAACTATGAATGTATATATTTGCATACGATGGGGCAAATGTGGTCCCCATTGTTGTCCCCTGTATCTGTTTATAAAATTGCTTTTCAAAAATAAAATAATTATGATTGAGTATAAAACTAATACCTTTCTAAAATAAATTCCCAATGATGTTTAGGCATATTGCCCTGCTCAAGTGTCTCCTGTACAGCCTTAATGACTAACTCATGTGGGATGCATGTATAGAGTGACGATACATTGCATGTAATCCACATTAAATAATCTTTTCACTCTATACCCTCAAAGATGTTAATCGTATGCATAGTATCTCTAAGGTAGGCTTTGGTGGATTTGGCCACTGGCTGGAGATAATGGTCAATATATACTGAGAGATTATTGGTCAGGGAACCAATGTCCGAAATAATGGGCCTGCCAGGTGGTTCAATAAGCATCTTATGAACTTTCAGCAAGTGATAAAAAGTAAGTATGGTGGGTCTCTGTGAGAAAATTAAATTCATCATTATTTAGAATATTTTCATTTTTTGCATCTTTTAGAATTTCCTTTAATTCTTTTTTAAATTTAAGGGTGGGGTCAAACTGAAGTTTTTTTTATATGTACTATCGTCATTCAGGATATTATGAGCTTCATTCAGGTAGTGTCAGGGTGCCAGGAATCAGACTGAGACGAGAAGTGCAAAAATAATCGCACCTTTATTAATAGCAAAAAATAATAAAAAGTCCACAAGTCAAATAACAAGCCAGGAGTCAAAACCAGAGCTGGTAGTCAGACGAGCTGAGTCAGGAGCCAAAGCGAATAGTCAGAGAAGCCGGAATCAGGAACAAGGAAAACAGCAGAGTCAGGAACAAGCCAGGGATCAGGAACCAGGAAGGACGTCAGGCAGCCAGGTAATACACAGGAACTCTCATAAACAGGTCTGAGACAACGCAAAGGCAAAGCATAGTGAACAGAGGCCCTTTAAATAATATGTGATGACATCACAATTCTGAGACTGCATCCTGTCTCACATGGATGATGCACACCAGTCTGGCCATAAAAGGAAGTGTAGGAAATTAGCAGCATCGCCCACAATGCACCATAGTCAGGAAGAGAGGTGAGTAAAATGGCTGCCAGCAGCACATGGCAAACAACAGGGAAAAAACCCTGACAGGTAGTCTTTCCTATCCAGAATGACTACTCCACCCCCCTTGTCAGCCACCCTGATGACAATGTCTCTATTATCTTGTAATAATTTGAGTGTCCTCCTTTCTTCAAAGAAAAGGTTATCATTATACTTAGTGACCCAAGATTTATCCTTTTTCTCCTAGAGTTTCATCAAATCCTATTTATTGAATGTAGTGATATATTCACCTTTTGCTGAATAGGGATAAAAACATGACTTTCTTTTGTGATTGCTGTGCTTAATAGTTATTTCCTGCTCAAGGATGCTTAAATCAAGCAGATTTTATATGAGCTCTTGCTCTGATTCAGGTGTATCTGATATTCTGGAATCACTATACAAACAATTCAACACCACAAGAGCTTGGTAATCCAAACTATTAAATTTCGGTTGTGTTGAAATGTTTAGTTTATATATATAAATATATTTTCAGAGTTAGATTCTGGATGTATTTCTGAATATCTATGTATGTTTGAAATTTATCAGGGACCATTTTGGGAGTAAAATTTAAGCCCTTAGCTAGGAGTTTCATCTCCTTATTTCCTAGTGTTGTGCTTGAAAAGTTAAAAATATTTGCCTTATTTTTTTCTCTCTCATCCTTTTTGTATTTATATCTCTGAAGTTTTCTTCCCCCTCTACATCCTCGCTTCCCCTTCTTCTTTTGCCTGGCGTTACTCTTAGATTCCAATTTGTGGAATCTTCCATTTCTTTTAAATTTTGAAATCTTGCTCTCGGTGGAACAGCGAGATCTAAAAATGAAGTTGATGATTATTCTTATTAGAATGATGCCCTCTTGCTCTATTGTGTGAGGTGTGAGAGTTATTATATGTTTTCGGTTTTGCACCCTGTGCTTGCCAGTCACCTTGTGTGTAATGTTCTGCTTTGTAATCCGCTAGTATCTAAATCTATTGTTAGTTTTCTGTTCTACATAGTTGTCCTTAGGTTTGTCCTGTCTTAAGTATGGTGGGGTGAAGCAATTATATCTATTGTTGTGCCATGAATTATGTCTAGGTGTGTGATTCTGTTTGCCCCTCCCTCTATTGGGTAACGGATGTTCTCTCTTATCATGAAAACCCTGTCCCCTCATATTCCATGTGTGTTTAAGCTCCACCTGCGTTTAGAATCTTTCCTTGGGATGATCACTATTTCCTGTACCAGACACCTGCTTCTTTTTATTATTACTTTCGGCATTAGACTCCCTATGGGTGGATAGCTGAGTTATATGTCTGGTGTCTAGCGGAGATGCTATTCTCTCCTTATTGTTCCCACTAATGTCTTTAGCTGTAGCTCCACCTGTATCCTCATTTGTTTTTCCTTTTTTATTGTAGGTGTATGCCTTATACCTTTATAATCCTCTTTATCTCTACAAAGTGTTTTGTACTTAGCCTTACTCAAATCTGAGCAAAATGTATTATTCCTCTCTTGTATATTGTCATTAAGTTTTTTCCAATTTTCATCTGATTGGAAATCTTGGATTCTAGGAAGTAGAGAATCCAGAGTGTTTTTTATTTTCTCTAATTTGTATTCCCTGTATCTAATCAAAATCTTGATTAGGGTAATTGAACAATCGTGAAATGCCTTATCCCAGACTGTGGTGAACTCGACTTCTTCTAGCTTAAAGTCTGGACGTTTGTATATTCTGAGTCCCCTGGGAATAATATCGTGCAGAACATAGTTGTCCAACAGAATCAAATCCTGCCACTCTTTAGTGTCACTGTTTTTAATACTTTCTCTAACTCCCTGAATAGCTCAAGTGGATTAGTGTCATTGTTCTCTAAGCTACTATTAGATGATTCTGTGTTATTAGCAAGGAGATCTAGTGCCCGCTGCCTAAGATGTCTTGCTGGGCAGTCGCCAAAGCTTAAATTACTCATAGTGCAAAACTGTATTGAAATATATAAACAATATGAACAAGATCGTATTTAGAATGTTAAAACCTAAATAAAAAATAGATACTGTATACAATGCTAATGTGACCTGTATGTTGGGCCACACTTCTATTGCAGCATCAAACATTAGTACATAAAAAGTAGTGATTCGTTAGGAACCAGTCAGATTAGTGCATTTAGTCCAACAGCGATAATAGCTAGACGGAAATAGACCCTCCAGGTGTGCTTAGCAGCCAATGATACAAATGAAAAACATAAAAGCATAAAAAAGCTTACATTTGTAATTTGCCATTTGTCTTGTGTGCACTTACCCCATATTAAATGTGTTACACTTTCTCAGACTTTCTCAGGCTGGCCATTAGCAAACTAACAAGCTTCTATTAAACTAGCACATTAGCATGTATTGGTTACAGTCAAATGGTGCAGAGCCCCCATGATAGCCTGGTTTTCTGATGGATTGGAGTAAAACCTTTAGGGCCAGATTACCAGTGGAGCACTATTTAACGCTCCAGCTTAACTGTTAATTGAATTAGAAGTAAGCTTTTTGTGCTCTTGCAAACTGTTTTCGCTTGCGCACTATCCCAGTGAGACAAAAAAGCTAAAATATTGCATATTCCCATAGAATTCAAAAGAGAAAAAAAGGAGGGAAAAATGTAACACCTTACTTTTGTGCAAACCCGATCGCAAATTCTCATGTGCGCTAACCCGACATGAAAATATTAATATTTTGCTTTCCATTGTTCTTCACATACAAGAATATGTTCTATTTAGTAGTTTTTTTTTACGAAATATATACATGATTATATTTAGGTATAGATATATACAGATATACACAGGGAAATATATTTATAAATACTGTACTTAGAACATATTCTGCTATGTGCAGAACATAGGAATGTGAAATATTTACAGTAAATACACAGTATAACACGTTATTAAAAATTAATATTTAATAAATATGTTTTTTTATGTTTTCATATACTTAACTGCAAAGGGCTCCAATGCACTTCTATATATGTCTATATAGGTATACATATGTATTTATGTGTTTATATGTATATATACAGCATATGTCTGTAAATACATATATTCACAAATAAATAGATATTTACACATATATAAACATATATATATATATATATATATATATATATATATATATATATATATATATATATATATATATATATATATATATATATATATATATTTAGATTTTGTCTTGTGAAAGTGCAACACACAAATATCTGGATTTGCACAGATCTTAGTGTTGCACTTTTACAAGAAGAAATGTGGCTCAGAAAAGCACAGAATGCTACAAGCGTCCCTCTTCTTCTGCATTCGGATCACCACGAATGCTCCGAGTGCACATGCCTAATAAATAGCTAGCAGACCATAACCAGATCATAGTTATACATTTAGTATTAGGTGGATAAACCAATATGACTTAGAAAGTGCCCCGCTCAAACTAAAACATTTACAAAGTTTAAGAGATTCTTATATATAAAAGGAATCAACTAAAATCACATCAAGGACTACTGATAAAATTAAATAAAGCACAATCATTTTTGTGTCAAACTCAATGCAGAAGTCTATTGCAGGTATTTGACAATGAAAGAGGTAACATTCAAATAATTTGTCATTTGTATGTAAGAATGTTACATGAGTAAGTAAGAACATTACGTACACACAACAGGAGAATGCTTTACGGACGACTCCTCTTATTTACCTGTTTATGATGTGTTGTGATATTCTTGTAAAATGGCTAGAAACTCCTCTTCAGTTTCACATATAAAAACTAATATTAATAATACAGTCACATATAAAAACTAATATTTATAATACAGTCACATATAAAAACTAATATTAATAATACAGTCACATATAAAAACTAATATTTATAATACAGTCACATATAAAAACTAATATTAATAATACATTCACATATAAAAACTAATATTTATAATACAGTCACATATAAAAACTAATATTAATAATACATTCACATATAAAAACTAATATTTATAATACAGTCACATATAAAAACTAATATTAATAATACATTCACATATAAAAACTAATATTAATAATACAGTCACATATAAAAACTAATATTTATAATACAGTCACATATAAAAACTAATATTAATAATACAGTCACATATAAAAATAGATTCATTATTCATCTGCAATTGGACCTTTTTTTCCAAGTAACACATAATTAATTTTCCTGCTTAGCAAGCTTTTTAAGAGTATTTATTTTTATTTAGTCCCTTAGAATTCTATATATATTTTTTAAATTCTTTATCTTTACATTCTTATACTTCATTTTAAAAGAGGTCGTTATAGTTAGCAATAATATGTCTAACTAAAACACATTTTCATTGATATAATATATTAAAATATTTTAAGATGACTATTCTGCAATCTGCAGTCATAATTAACTTTTTTAAGGACCATTTGTAGCATCGCCATAATATTTTTACAGTATTTATTTTTTTGGAGGGGAGGGAGGGGGTTTTGAATAGTTTCTGTTACCTTTTAAACTCACCATGTGAAATATTTTCCACCTAACATGAAAATTAACAGCTGCCCAATAAGATAAACCTGTTAGCACAAGCTATCATAAAAAGACCTATTGATTTTTAAATACACAATTCAATTTGACTTTATTAAAGCAACAGTAAAGGTCAAAATTAAACTTTAAAGGATTGCACAGTACATAAAATAAAAAAATAAAAATCTTTCCAATTAATTTATATTGTTAAGTTCTCTTGGTATCCGTGGTTAAAGTGACAGTCTAGTCAAAATTAAACTTGCATGATTCAGATAGGGAATGCAATTGTAAACAACTTTCCAATGTACTTTTAGCATCAAATTTGCTTGCCTCTCTTGGTATTCTTTGTTGAAAGCTAAACCTAGGTGGGCTCATATGCTGATTTCTTAGCCCTTGAAGACCGCCTCTTATCTCAGTGAATTTTGACAGTTTTTAACAGCTAGACAGCACTATATCCTGTGTGCCATATAGATAACACTGTGCTCACTCATGTGGAGTTATCAAGGAGTCAGCATTATTTGGCTAAAATGCAAAGAACTGAAAAAAGGGGGCAGTTTACAGAGGCTTAGATACAAGGTAATCACAGCGGTAAAAAAGTGTATTAATATAACCGTGTTGGTTATGCAAAACTGGGGAATGGGTTATAAAGGGATTAGCTATCTTTTTAAACTTTGAACATTCTGGAATACACTGTCCCTTTAAATAGTAATCCTAGGTGAGCTCAAGTGCATGCATTTGTCTTTAGCCACCTGGCAGCAGTGTTTGCAATGTTTATATTATAGCAATATTATACATAGTTGCAAACACGGCTGCCATACACATGTGCACACTCATATCAGCCTAGCTAGGTTTACACTTCAACAAAGTAAAGCAAAGAACAAAGCAAATTTGATAACAGAAATAAATTGTAAAGTTGTTTAAAATTGCATGCACTATTTAAATCAGGGATATTTAATTTTACTGTCCCTTGAATTAAATGTTAAGTATGTTGATATTATAAATGTATACCCCAATAATTGATATTCATATTATTTCCAAAAATGTAAATACCTATGAATGGTGGAGCAGCGGTTTGAAACACAACCATACTTATCCCCTTATCCTATAATTATTCCTTTGAGTTCTACTGTGAAGATATTGGCATCACACAAAACAACTAACAATCCTCACTAATATATGTATAAAAGAAAAGTTAAAACAGTTAAAGATAATTAAAGAAAAATAAAAACAAGACAACCTTGTCATCTTTGAAATTGCGAGGGGTCTGATGATCACAAACCCACTGGCATGGAAAGGATTTTCGCCAAATCTTAGGGGGCTTTTTTTTTGCATTATTTTGCAATGTAGGTTTCTCTCTTTCACATCCAGAACTCGGCATTAAGAAATAAACAACTCTTAAGAAGAAGAAAAAACGCCTTTTTAAAAAGTTTTTTCGTGCTGAAGAGACGTATTAGATCATCTCGCCAGAGTCGAGAGGTTTAGATCATGAGGCCTAAGATAAGATACTACACAGGGGAAAAAGACTCTCTATAAAGGCCCTCATACTCAAAGCATCGATAGACCATCGAGGCAAACATGGCTGACACCCTTCTCGTAATCTGTACTTTGGACATTACTGTCGATGTATCCCAGTCAAAGTGCAGGTTAATACCCTTGAAATGCCTAATTAACTCCCACAGACCACCTACACCTGCTTCATGCCTTTCCTATACTCCCCCGGAAAAACCCTGTTAACTCCAAGCCCTCACCCTGGAAAGTCCAGCTAACTCCAAGCCCTCACCCTGGAAAGCCCAGCTAACTCCAAGCCCTCACCCTGGAAAGCCCAGCTAACTCCAAGCCTATGTAATATCTGCAATCTAGCTGACTAATAAAGTATAAAAAACCCATCTATTATAGCTATTGTATTTATATACAATGTTAAAGGGTCATGAAACCCAACATTTTTCTTTCCTTATATTAGATAGAGCATGTTATTTTAAACAACTTTCCAATTTACTTCTATTATCATTTTTTCTTAAATCTATTGGTATCTTTTGTTGAAGGTTCAGCAATTTACAACTGGGAACTAGCTGAACACATTGGTAAACCATTGGCAAGAGTCATATATGTGCAGCCACCAATCAGCAGCTAGTTACCAGCTCCTGGGCCTACCTAGGTATCTTTTTCAATCAAAGGATACCAAGAGAACAAAGCAAATTAGATAATATAAATAAATTGGAAAGCTGTTTAAAATGGCATGCTTCATCTAAATCATGAAAGTAAATGGTTGGGTTTCATGTCCTTTTAAGATGTTATGCATTGTCATGTATAATGTATATAATTTAAGTATTGTATATAATTTAAAATGTAGTTACACTTGCATTCTATTGTCTGATTTTTAAAACCAAATTAAAATCAGACAGTAGAGTAAAAGCTTTCTCTATTGGCTGATTTGAATTTGAATTTTAAAATAAGCTAAAAGGAATCCAAGGGTACCCCTAACTAAGGGGTGTTTTTTTAAAGGGTTGCCCTTTTTTTAGTATAAGTAAAACTGTGTGGGTTTTATTTTTGATAATGTTGCTTTTTTCTGTAGTGTTAGTTTTTTTTTATTTTGTGTAAATTTAGTGTTTGTTATTCTTTGTAACTAAGGGGTTATTAACGTAGGGGTGGTGGGTTAGGTTTTAGGTAGTAGTGATCAATGTTCCCTCTAAGGACAGTTTTGTGTGCAGCCCAGCAGTGAAACAGTTAACAAGAGAACCATACCTTGCCATCTGCATTGTGCAAAGTTTGCTAATTGCAGGGTGTGGTTACCTAATTAACTGTTTCACTGCTGGGCCGCACACAAAACTGGTCTTAGAGGGAACACTGGTAGTAATGTAGAAGTAGTTTGCTTTAGGGTTTTTTGCGGATTAGGGATTAATAGGTTAGGGGGCATATTGTGTTTTTTTGTGGAATAGGGTTTTTTGGTGGTGTAGGGGTTAAGCAGAGTTGGGGATAATGCATTTTGCTATTGACGGTTTAGGGATTAATAGGGTAGAAGGTTCATTGCTGTGGGCTATTGGCAGTTTGGGGGTTAATAGGGTATGTTTTTGCAGTGGACTATTGGCAGTTTAGGGGTTAATAGAGTAGAAGTTTTATTGTGGTGGGTTATTTGCGGTTTAGGGGTTAAGTATTGTAGGGTTAGTTTGTGGTTGTTGGTTCTGCCGGTTTAGGGGTAAATAGGTATAGTTGTTAGGCTCGGTGTAATATATTCCAAAAGGATCCTTTACCATACATCGCCAATGATGGCAACAGTGCTGGCTGGAGTATATTGCCAGTATTGCTGCAAGGGCTGCCACTAGAAATTTTGGGGCCCTTTACTAAATCCCCAGGGAACATTATTTTGTTAAATATGGTCAACAAAATCATTGATCTTCCCAATCATGCGTGCACTAGAGTATAGTGCATTTTAACAAAGTTTTGTGAGCTCCGGGAAGGGGCCACTAGTAATCACAAACCAGGAGATGGGCACACTGACATTTTTTTAAATGAGGGGGAGAGATGTCAGCTGCAGTCTGCAGCTCAGGGTGCTTCTGCGGTGTCACTTCTTCCCTGTCCCCATGTGCTGTCTCCTTTAGTTTAGGCCAACCCCTAAAACTTGCAGTGCACATAGCCTTCTTTTACAAATGACATGTGGTTTTTAAGGAAACATACCTAGTCAGGTAGCCTGCTCCTCTGCCTTCTGTAAGTTACTGTAACTGAAAGTGAGCCTCTGTAGACATAAGAGGGAGGAACCTTGCCCCAGACTTGAAGTGCTTGACTGGGAAGGCAGCAAATAACACAGCAGCAGCTGCTGTTCCACTCCCAGCCCAAAACGGTGGAAATCTTAACTGCTCCTGCTGCTTCCTCCTTCAAAACTAATGTCCTATGTGCAGCTCTGGACGGGAGCTCCACCCTCCCCCCTCTGATTCGAGGTTTCATGCTGCACAGCATTCTGGAACTTATAGTTCCCTGCTAATAACAAAAAGTACTTACCACACCAGATACATGGAGTTCTGGCACTGTCAGGGTTCGGGCCACCTTTGGACATGGAGCCCTTGACTGGAGTCATCCCATTCACCCCCTGATGGTGGCCCTAATTTACACCCATTGGGATGTATAGTAAAACACCTCTTGGCGATGCTGCCGCTTAATATAGATGTCGGTATGGCATGGAATATTTAGTTCAACATCACAGTGGATCCCTTTGAATATATCGCCGCATCACAGCACTTTCAATCATCTGGGCCAGAGTCGTTAGGTTTAAAGCAGCTGACCCTGTGATATAAGACATACTTGTAATAGATATCATGCATAGGAATCAGCAATGGTAGAATACAAATCAAATACATTTAAGAAAAATATAATTTTGCAATTGTTAAAAAATGTTTGAAATTAATTCTTGTTGTAGCTTGCGAAAAAAATATGTATAAAGGTGAAAAGGTTATAACAACAGCTACAAGGCAGTAATACAATGTAACTTCTTAAAGGGACATGAAACCCAAAATTTTTCTTTTTATATTTCAGATTGAGCAGACATTTTTAAACCACTTTCCAATTTATTTCTGTTATCCAATTTTCTTTGTTCTCTTGGTATACTTTGTTGAAAAGCATACCTAGGTACCTAGGTAGGCTGAGGAGCAGTAATGCACTACTGGGAGTTAGCTGCTGATTGCAGGCTACACACATATCCCTCTTGTCATTGTCTCACCAGATATTGTTTAACTATCCCCTGGTACTGCATTACTGCTCCTTCAACAAAGCATACCAAGAGAATGAGGCATTTCCACCTTGTGTTGAGCTGTTTTGGAGATTTTTAGATGCTGCTCAAATTTATGCCCTGCTGTAGGACATTTTTCAATGAGAAAAACATGCATATTATATATTATTTTTTTCAGCAGACACAGCAGATTCTACACTGTGAAACCTGCAACAAAAAGTTTAAAGAAATATATATATCTTTATTACAATTTTAATAAAAAATGTTGCAAACCATCGTGTCTGTGAGTATTTCTTTGTTTTTCTAAACACTATAGTATAAATAAGAAGGGGTTATATTTATATAAATAAGAGCCTTTGGGTATAGTTACAGAAGTGCACATAGGGGCTGTCTGAGCCTATACTCAACTACATATTTATTCACACCAGGCGATCTCCATTACCACAGTGATTAACTGGCTATTAAAACCTTTTTAGGGGCTTTATTTTAAAGAGGGCTTTTGGGTCACGGGGTCTCTGGGTCTTTTTGATGGTCTATTATAAGTGTATATGTATTGAAACATGCTTTCAATTTATTTTTTTGTTTAAATTGTGCTTTCACTTTACATACTGCAGGCAATTGCCTTTCAAATGTGTGTCCTGGGGGTTTCTAGGATTTAAGGAAACTGAAATTAAGGGTTTTGAATACTTAACTTTCCATCCAGTTCATATATAAGATATTGGCCCCGATCACAATCTATTGGACGCTGCTTTTCAGCTCTTTTTTGGTGCCGAAAAGGCTACTTGTTGATTTGGCGTGATCACAATAGTGTTCTGCTGATTCCCGGTAAAAGATTATCAATAAAAGTCGTAAGGGGCCAAAGAGATCTTGGCAATCACAATACTTTTTCAAGTCACTTTTCAAAATTTTTCCAAGACTATTTTTGGCTTTTTGAATTCGACACCTCTAGGCACTTGGACATCTATAGCACTATTTCACAGCTATTTGCAAACAGTCTGTTACTTTTCTCATATGTTAAACACTCTGAAATGGCCACAAGAGACATTCAAGAGGTTTATTAACATCATTAAAGCTCCATTCATCTCTACTGGAGAGACTGTATATTGGGAACAAGGCACACATTTACATATATATATATATATATATATATATATATATATATATATATATGTGTGTGTCTGTGTGTTGACTATGTAATTTCCTGGACAGCTTAGGGGATCTATAGAAAAAGTCACTACAGGACACCAACATCTACATATGGTGTCTTTTTATTTAGTTTTTAATATTTGATTGTAAATCACACTCGGATTGTTATGATTGTCACTAACAGTACTGACATTATTAATATCATGTTTTTAACGGAGATCACTTAATCGCGTCTTTCATAGTTAACTATTTTAATCTGTTTTTATTTGCACTACTGCTAACCCATCAGAACGCATCTTTTCAGTCGCCAGAATGGGCAGAACGTGCACTATTTTTCTATCACGATATGGTCAATTTTTAACTTTTTTTTAAAATATTTTCAACTAGTGTTTTTTTAAAGCACTGTTTACATTTGGTGTGAACTGAAAGGAAAATGGCAACTACGAGTTTCTATGCAATTCATTCTATAACTGATTTGAGTTATTAATTAATTTACCAACCAATACTGTTTTCTTTGTGGTTGAATAATTTTATCACAATAGCAATATTTTGCAGTTTAAAGAGTTATTGTATTAAAATGGGTGTCTGTGTTTATTTTTGTGAAGTACAATAGCTATGACAGGAATATGCTGACCCAGTTTTATAAGACGAAGGAAGTTTTCAGTGGATATGAAAGGAAAACCAACAGGTTGTGTGTGACGTGACATTCCTGAATGATTTTATGCCTTGCTGTGTGGCAAAGGAAGATATTACCACAGCCTAACCCATCTTCTTACATCTCAATCTTCAGACATAGGGGCCAATTTATCAATGTCTGGCGGACATGACCCGCTGTAGTGGATTATGTCCGCCAGATATCGCTGAATGCTGACAGCATATAACATTTAACATTGCACAAGCAGTTCTGTTGAACTCCTTGTGCAATACTGCCCCCTGCAAATTGGCCGCTAGTAGGGGGGGTCAATCAACCCGATTGTACATGATCGGGCGGATTGCTGTCCGCAGCCTCAGAGGAGGCGTATGAGTTAAGTAGCAGCAGTCTTAAGACCGCTGCTTCTTAACTCCTGTTTCTGGTGAGCCTCAAGGCTCGCACAGAAACAGGGGTATTTGGCCCCATTCCGGCCATGATAAATCGGCCCCATCAAATCAATTTATGTAAGTTAAAGGGATATGAAACGCAAACATTTTCTCGTGATTCAGACAGAGCATAACATTTTTAAAAAAGTTTCCAATTTACTTCTATTATCAAATTTGCTTTGTTCCCAGCCATAGGATTCTTTGTTGAAGTGATATCTAGGTAGGTGTCTAAAGCACTACATGGCAGGAAATAGTGTTGCCATCTAGTGCCTATTGCAAACGAATAACATTCCTGCAAAACTGCTGCCTTATAGTGCCCCAGACATCTGCACCACTAACCCATCTAAACGCATCTTTTAGGTTATCAGGGTGGGCAAACTAAGCACTCTTTTTCTACCAGTCTATCTTTACTTTGCAACTTTTTTATAAACAATATTTATTTCTATTGTTTGTTAATGGACCGTTTCCTTTTTGGCATGAACTGAAAACAAAATGGCGACAACGAGTTTATATGTATGTTATAATATCTTTTAACATTATTTAAACTGTAATTCATGATGCTACCTTGTTACTTTATATCTTTTAAAGAGACCCTTAAATGAGATTTTGCTTTTTTGAACCAGTTTTATAGGGGGGGACACCGCCATGCACATTCCCATTTCAAAGTGCCTGCACCTATAGCACTTTTAAACACCCTCTCATAACCCGTTTGCCAGTGCAGGAATCAGCTGAAAACGCCCTATTGTGATTATGCCGAATCGAAAAGTATTCTTTTTGGCCCCTCAAAAAAGCTAAAAAACACACCACTCCCAATAGATTGGGATTGAGGCTAGTATGTTAGTTACATTTGATTTGACAGTGTATTTTTTTTATTCCTTTTAGGTCTGTTTTGGTATTTTGCAACCTAAAAGCAAAGAAACAACGTAAACCTGGAAATATTGTCATATAATCCATGTGAAGTTTAAATTAATTTAATGGTGTCACTTATTAATTGGAATTGCTTTAAAACTGATAACAAATAAAAACACCTGATCCAATATATATATATAATTATAAAATATTTTTTATGTTTGCTCATATTTTAGAATGGAATCCTATTTGTTAGCTTGTATTTCTCTTCTGATGACCCAACCATTGGTCCACAAAAGCAACAATACCTTTTATGCTGCAGTTCTGTAAAGTAGAAAGCAAACTTAGGCCTAGATTTGGAGTTCGGCGTTAGCCGTGAAAACCAGCGTTAGAGGCTCCTAACGCGGGTTTCTTACGGACTCCGGAATTTAGAGTTCAGTTACCGACACTCGAAAAACACCTAACGCTCACATTTCTACCGACACCTCAGACCCAGTAGTAAACATATACCGACAAAAAAAAGATCCACGAATCAAAAAAAAGATATTACACAAACTACACTTACAGTCATACAAACACTACACTATGTTTATTTTTCATATTTAATAATTTTTCATCAAAATACAAAGGATTAAAGTTGCGAGATCTCGGATGTTAGAAAAAAAACAACACAAATCCATTTTCCTATTGACTTACATTGACACACGGGAAAAGACCCTCATATACCTACATCTAACTAATAACATTATCACAAACATACACTCATCGATGCATACAAACAATATACACCACATGACATACACAAAATATTTATTTATTACAAAAAGAACACGATTTAGTTACTTTTTCACACAAGCTCATGACGTCATTCACTTTACGAGGAAAAACAGTCTTAGAAAAAAAACAAGAACACATTTTAGAGCCTCCATTGACTTCTATTGGGAAGACGTGCTCGTGCACGCGAAACCCTCATTTCCCTATTATATATACAATACTACAGATGACAGCCGGAAGTTATTCAGTATTAGTGCGATTTGAAAGGGACGCATACAATATTGACAGCTCGGCAATCACTTATATATACAATACTACAGATGGCAGCCGGAAGTTATTCAGCATTAGTGCGATTTGAAAGGGACGCATACAATATTGACATCTCGGCAATCACTTATATATACAATACTACAGATGGCAGACGGGAATTTAGGAATTATTATTGCGATTTTAAAGGGACGCATACAATATTGACAGCTCGGCAATCACTTATATATACAATACTACAGATGGCAGACGGGAAGTTCGGAATTATTATTGCGATTTTAAAGGGACGCATACAATATTGAAAAGACCCTCATATACCTACATCTAACTAATAACATTATCACAAACATACACTCATCGATGCATACAAACAATATACACCACATGACATACACAAAATATTTATTTATTACAAAAAGAACACGATTTAGTTACTTTTTCACACAAGCTCATGACGTCATTCACTTTACGAGGAAAAACAGTCTTAGAAAAAAAACAAGAACACATTTTAGAGCCTCCATTGACTTCTATTGGGAAGACGTGCTCGTGCACGCGAAACCCTCATTTCACTAACGCACGCAAATAGCGTAGACAGAAAAACTCCAAATACCAGCGCTAGAAAAGACATGATTTCATGCGTTAGACCCAGCTATGATAAATAGATCAAGAAATGACTATTTCCCTATGGTGGATTTATGGATTTTACTGTTTGAATATTCACAACACCATTAAATTCTTTCAGACTTTTATATTACATCAACTACAAATCAACATCACTAGTAACAACATTTTTGTTTTAAAAATATTACATTTAAACGGACACAAAAATAATGTCAACTTTTCAGGATTCACAAACACTACACAATGGGAAACAATTCTCATTTACCTTTATTATTGCATTTCAGTTATTCAACTCATATGCTTGCAGCAACAGCATATCTACATAGGCTTAACACATGATCACTCATGGATGCACATACATTACTTTTAACATTCACTCATACATGTGCATTCAAATGATGGGGGAAAAACACATTACATTCTCTCGAGGAATCACAAAACACAACATATGGATTTTACTGTACTTTTAACATCATGATTCCATCACCAGAAACCATTATGAATTACGTACAACAAGAACATCATTACACCAGATTACAGATGTCACTTTATGGGAAGGAACAACAATGCCAGACCGCTATATAGAAGTCAGCATATGTGGGACACAATCACAATATATACGTACATGTACATAACACGCATCACCCATCACGCAACCACAAAGCACACATTTATATTTTATTCAGCACACAATAACAATGTAGCACAATACAACAACACAATGAGGATTTCAGAACTACATAGGCAGGTTAATAATATCATGACGTCATTAGAAGATTCAACCATACACATCACAGATTCACGACTGTACCGCCCCTTTCGGAACTTTAACACTCAATACTACAATACAACATATACGTAAACAACAGTTTGGAACAGCATTATTAAGGCGATTTCAATGGGACAATTAATAAATATTGTCAGATCGCAAATCACTTATATATATAATACTACAGATGACAGCCGGAAGTTCTTCAGTATTAGTGCCATTTGAATGGGACGCATACAATATTGACATCTCGGCAATCACTTATATATACAATACTACAGATGACAGCCGGAAGTTATTCAGTATTAGTGCGATTTGAAAGGGACGCATACAATATTGACAGCTCGGCAATCACTTATATATACAATACTACAGATGGCAGCCGGAAGTTATTCAGCATTAGTGCGATTTGAAAGGGACGCATACAATATTGACATCTCGGCAATCACTTATATATACAATACTACAGATGGCAGACGGGAATTTAGGAATTATTATTGCGATTTTAAAGGGACGCATACAATATTGACAGCTCGGCAATCACTTATATATACAATACTACAGATGGCAGACGGGAAGTTCGGAATTATTATTGCGATTTTAAAGGGACGCATACAATATTGACTGCTCGGCAATCATTTATATATACAATACTACAGATGACAGCCGGAAGTTATTCAGTATTAGTGCGATTTTAAAGGGACGCATACAATATTGACATCTCGGCAATCACTTATATATACAATACTACAGATGGCAGACGGGAAGTTCTGAATTATTATTGCGATTTTAAAGGGACGCGTACAATATTGACAGCTCGGCAATCACTTATATATACAATACTACAGATGGCAGACGGGAAGTTCGGAATAATTATTGCGATTTTAAAGGGACGCATACAATATTGACAGCTCGGCAATCACTTATATATACAATCCTACAGATGGCAGACGGGAAGTTCGGAATTATTATTGCGATTTTAAAGGGACGCATACAATATTGACTGCTCGGCAATCACTTATATATACAATACTACAGATGACAGACGGAAGTTATTCAGTATTAGTGCGATTTTAAAGGGACGCATACAATATTGACATCACGGCAATCACTTATATATACAATACTACAGATGGCAGACGGGAAGTTCTGAATTATTATTGCGATTTTAAAGGGACGCGTACAATATTGACAGCTCGGCAATCACTTATATATACAATACTACAGATGGCAGACGGGAAGTTCGGAATAATTATTGCGATTTTAAAGGGACGCATACAATATTGACAGCTCGGCAATCACTTATATATACAATCCTACAGATGGCAGCTGTTACTTTATCGTTTACAAACAATATTGCAGCAACATTGATCGATCACATTCGATGCACATTATACACAACTATGCACTTTCATTCATGTTAGCCTGGACGTGTGTTTGTTACTATAAGATCGCGTTTAAGAAATATTGATTACGCATATGAACAAACATTACAAACATGCACTGTATGTGTGATATTTGACACTTTCACATTGAGAATCATTGTTTGAAAATAACAATTCAGCAAACAACAAATAAACGCCCACTGTGAAAGCATTTGCGCCGCTCACATACAAACAGGTGAATACAATCAGCAATCATTACAAACTCACTACCATTGGACTAATTGTACTATAAATCCCCCAAACAACATGGCCAATGCATCACTTGTGATCCACATCAGATCAAGTGCTTACCTTGTTACGCTGTTTTGAAAGATGGATGACGATGACATGGTAGACGCTGCTGGTGCTGCTATTGGCGAACTAGCTGTTGGTCGAATCAGGCAGCCTCGGCGGCACAGACTGAGATGAAGGGGTCATCTGGTTCAAGGTCCTCGTGTCTACAGGGTGAGACCCACCTTGGAAAACATGAGCGACTTTGAGGTTTTTGATAAGTATCGGCTCGATCGCGAACAGCTCATTGGCCTTTACGATCTTCTTAAACCTCATTTGGAGCCACGTATAAGAATAAGGACTGCTGTTCCCGCCATGAGTAAGATGCTAAGCTGTCTATACGTCCTGGCCTCCGGGAGTTTTCAATCCGGAGAACTGTACATGCATGGCCTGGCTCAAGGTACATTCTCTGGGGTGTTTGATAACTTTCTGGACACCATGGTACGTATCAGTAAGCAATACATAGGATTCCCACAGAATGATGGTGATTGGAGGCGCCTGAAGCGGGAATTCTTTGATATTGCTCAAATGCCCAATGTCTTGGGAGCCATAGATTGTACCCACATTGCGCTGCGTGCTCCAATTGATGACTCGCCCTTCAGAAATCGCAAACATTTTCATAGCCTCAACGTGCAGTATGTTTGTGACGCACGGATGAGGATTATGCATGTGTGTGCGAATTTTGGAGGAGCTTGTCATGATGCCCGCATCCTCTCTCTGTCGTCCCTGTGGAGACAGTTTGAGGAAAGACAAATGCCCCCTGGTTATCTCGTTGGTGAGTATTTGTGCACAACATGGTTAATTATTTTGACAATTGCCACTGTAGTTTTAAAATGTTAGCGTAATGTTCAGCTATAGGATGCAATTTAACCATATATTTTCCCCCCGCTAATGTCTACTTTTAGTTCAATGCAGATATGTAGCATGTCTTACCTTAAATGCTCAGATAGACAATGTAATGTAACCATGTAGTTATCATTTTACACAAGGCTTGATTTAGGAGAAATACGCATATGTAGCATGTCTTAGCTGAAATGGGAAGATATTAGCTAATGCAATTTAACCATGTCATTGTCTCTTTCAGCAAATGTCTTTTAGTTCAATGCAGATATGTAGCATGTCTTACCTTAAATGCTCAGATAGAGAATGTAATGTAACCATGTAGTTATCATTTTACACAAGGCTTGATTTAGGAGAAATACGCATATGTAGCATGTCTTAGCTGAAATGGGAAGATATTAGCTAATGCAATTTAACCATGTCATTGTCTCTTTCAGCAAATGTCTTTTAGTTCAATGCAGATATGTAGCATGTCTTACCTTAAATGCTCAGATAGAGAATGTAATGTAACCATGTAGTTAGCATTTTACACAAGGCTTGATTTAGGAGAAATACGCATATGTAGCATGTCTTAGCTGAAATGGGAAGATATTAGCTAATGCAATTTAACCATGTCATTGTCTCTTTCAGCAAATGTCTTTTAGTTCAATGCAGATATGTAGCATGTCTTACCTTAAATGCTCAGATAGAGAATGTAATGTAACCATGTAGTTAGCATTTTACACAAGGCTTGATTTAGGAGAAATACGCATATGTAGCATGTTTTAGCTGAAATGGGAAGATATTAGCTAATGCAATTTAACCATGTCATTGTCTCTTTCAGCAAATGTCTTTTAGTTCAATGCAGATATGTAGCATGTCTTACCTTAAATGCTCAGATAGAGAATGTAATGTAACCATGTAGTTAGCATTTTACACAAGGCTTGATTTAGGAGAAATACGCATATGTAGCATGTCTTAGCTGAAATGGGAAGATATTAGCTAATGCAATTTAGCCATGTCATTGTCTCTTTCAGCAAATATCTTTTAGTTCAATGCAGATATGTAGCATGTCTTACCTTAAATGCTCAGATAGAGAATGTAATGTAACCATGTAGTTATCATTTTACACAAGGCTTGATTTAGGAGAAATACGCATATGTAGCATGTCTTAGCTGAAATGGGAAGATATTAGCTAATGCAATTTAACCATGTCATTGTCTCTTTCAGCAAATGTCTTTTAGTTCAATGCAGATATGTAGCATGTCTTACCTTAAATGCTCAGATAGAGAATGTAATGTAACCATGTAGTTAGCATTTTACACAAGGCTTGATTTAGGAGAAATACGCATATGTAGCATGTCTTAGCTGAAATGGGAAGATAGAGAATAATATTGAACTAGATATTTTAAAGTTAAAATAAACATTTGTTTATGGATTATCGTGTACAAAACTTTTTATTGTACTACAAATACTATTTTGAGGATTCTGTTGGAATTATGTTCTGTTCATAATTTATAGGTGATTCTGGGTACATGAGCCGGCCTTGGCTCATTACCCCCTTGCGTAGCCCGACTGATGTGTCTGAGGAGCGCTACAATAGGGCTCATAAGAGAACCAGGGCGGTGGTTGAACGGATGTTCGGGCTCCTGAAGATGAGGTTCAGGTGCCTGGACAGGTCGGGAGGAGCCCTCCAGTACAACCCAAAGAAGGTGGCTAAGATCGTTGTAGCCTGTAGCGTCCTGCATAATATTGCACAGCGGGCTGGGATGCTGCAGGCCGTCCGGCCAGACAGAAACCTCCTCAGAGATGAGGAGGATGATCCTGTTCTAGAGGGGCCATTCCGGGACGAGGGGCTCAATGTCAGAGCAGACATCATCAACCGCAACTTTAGACGGTAAAGAATAGAAGTTAGACTGGAGTATTATCAATAGATGTGAACTGTAGGGAAATGACAAGTAGAGAATTGTGCAAACATGTTAGGATTGTTCATCAAATGCTAAAAATGTGTTTCATTTATTAATATAGGTGATGCTCTGGCCATTGGGTCCTGTAGCGAGTCTTTGCCACCTGGTTTTTAAAGAGGACATCAGCTGGTAAGTATAAATGTCTGGAGTGTTGCTGGCATGAATTGTACACAAATACATCATATGGCATACATTTTCTAAACTAGTATTTAGTTTACACATTACTTAAAATGAAAATACTCAGAAAGGGATCCTCTAGCATGATTATGGTTCAATGTCACACATTAGAGGTTTGTTCTGCTCAATATGACTCATCTTCACACTTGATAGAACATAACACAAGATGCTACACAGTAAGCTAGTGACAGAAATTTCTTATGAAATGGTGGGTGGGAGAGGGCTACAGAAATGATTCACACACTTGTAGTAATTTTGAATAAACCTTTTATGCCATTTGGGAGCTGACTTAATCTAAAGACTGAAAGGGAAGAATTAGAAGCCTGACAGTGAAGATTGCCCAGACTGACAGTGGAAAAAGCCAAGATTGAAATTGAAGTATACCAATGGGATCATGTCTGGCATTATCTTTCAAATCTGCTGACCTTGAAAAGCATACAAAGACATGTTCACATGGTAAGTGCCAACTATTTAATAGAATAAGGCTGTTGAGGCATCCTATTGGAGACACTTAGATGATTTTCAAATTTTTAGATGGTATTTCACAGTCCTCTATTTTTGAAATGATGAATAAGACACCTATTGAAGATCAACTTTTTACCCCTGAATTGACTTTCAAAGACCATGCATTATCCAGGTTGGTGTACCAATGCATGCTAGTTAAGAATCACAGGAAGAATGTTGAATATTAGTAGCTTACATACATTAGTCATATTTAGTTCTTAATTAGATATTTAGGGATCACAATCAGACACTTAGATGAATGTCTAATTTTTAGATGGGATTTCAGTCCTCTATTTTTGAAATGATGAATAAGACACCTATTGAAGATCAACTGTTTACCCCTGAATTGACTTTCAAAGACCATGCATTATCCAGGTTGGTGTACCAATGCATGCTAGTTAAGAATCACAGGAAGAATGTTGATTATTGGTAGCTTACATACATTAGTCATACATATTTCATCATTAGATATTTAGGGATCACAATCATAAAAAGGAATACATATTATAGTTGATATAGAGGTATTTGAATGGACATGAAATATGACATTTATGTTCAACATATATATTATTGAAATGTGATATACATTTTTATGTATAATTAGAAAATCAGATTTTTTTTTATTTTATTTTATTACACAATATAATTTTTTTTTTATTTTAAATATAATTAATAAATATCTTTAAAAAATGTTGAACAAAGTTAGAGCATAGACACAAGATGATTGTAAATGTATTTTATGAATCTTTGACTACGTGTGCATTAACTTTTGTAAAAAACATTTTTACATTTCAGATTGGCATCTGATGACTTCCAGGAATATTTTTTTCTTTTTGGTTCAGAAACTATTAAATTTTAAAATGGTAATAATAAACATTTTAGTATTAAATACACTCTTTGGAACAGATTATAATAAATATCCATATAATCTGTCAATAAAAAACAATTTGACTCCCATGACTGGTAGTTGTCTATTAGCACATGCATAAGATCAAATAATGCATTAATTGTGGAAAATCCACTGATTCCGAGAATATTACATTAAACTATCTTTTTTAACATTCATTGGGGAGTGAGATCCATCAATGCTTTTCTTTTGAAATTCTTAGATGTTAAAATAATTTCGGATATGTAGTCAATTTCACAAAAATTAATTTTTTTCACTTTTAAGAAGGGGAAGTGGTTCAATTACATTAAAGTGACAGTGTTGTTGAATGTAAAATTTATTTTATTAGATCTTGTATCTTCCTTAGGTATCTCAAAACATTATTTGCTAAATTATTTTAATTTTTACATTTATAAATGGTAGGTCATTTAACTTTATATTTTTCACAAGCTAGTTATTGGATGGCAGGTTAATCGATTTGATTTTCTAGTGGAGTCATTTAACTATAGTTAATAATATTATGTAGTTTTTAAAATCTTACCTCTTGGGTTAGACATCACATATCTATATATAATTTTCATTCCCCTTTAGTTTATTTTGACAATGTTAAATCAACATTACAAATGTTTTGGTCCTTAAAGGGACATTCACAAAGTATATTGTGTATTGATTTTTAAATAATTCATAAAAGAATTTAAACATATTTAGAAAGTACTATAGAATTACATTCAGTCTTTAAATATACTTTGTAAAAAAAAAATCAATGCACATATCTTAGTCAATTACATAAGGTATCTATGTGCAACCAACAATCAGCATCAAAATAGCCTATGTAGATATGTATTTAATCCAAAAATATATATAATTACAATCTAATGATTGAATACCAAAACATATTAAGTTGTTCAAATATTATAATCTTATCCAAAATGCATACATAACATATAGCTTAATGTCCCTCTAAGCTGAAGACTCCGAAATACCTCCTTTACAATATATATTTCAGTCAGTGTGTAAAACAATCCAGAAGTTAATCTAAATTTTATATACTCATATGTTATACTAATTTATCAAAAGGAAGGTGCCTAGGTTTCTGATATTTCAAGCATTATTGTGAAATGTTTATTTAAAGGGACATGAACTAAAAATATACTTAAAGGGAGACAGTTAAAAAATTAATGATTTATACATTCTGAATGAGTATTCTATTTTAAGCAACTTTAAAAATTGTCTCATATTATGAATGCTCCTTGTGATGTTGCTATCATTACTTTAAAAATAAGGCATTAAATAGATAATTTATTAGCTTCAGTACTCTGGACTGAACTTGGTTTTTTGTGGTGGATTAATTTATCCAACAATCATCAAGGACAACCCAGGTTTTTTGAAACAATTGTCCGTAATCTCAAATATCATTATTGATTTGCAAAGAAAGATAACAAGATAATTGTTAACATTTGAGAATCGGATTAAATTATAATGTTGATTAACATTTCATGCTCAATCTGAATCACCAACGCTAAATTTGTTTGGACAGTGTCCCTTTAAGAGATTTAAAGAGTGTATTTACTTCTCTTCCTATCTTGACATACTTTGCTTGAAAAGCATATCGAGATAGGCTCAGTAGATGAAGACTGGTGGATGCACATAGATGCCTTATGTGATTGTCTCAACCATGTGCATTTATATTTCTTCTGTTGAGGATTTCTAAATACTAAGATAAATTGATTTACATTTTAAAGTCTAAACAATCTTCTATCTCTACAGATCATTTGATACAATTGTTTGTTTGTAATGTCTATTTAAAAATAAAGACGCCATTGCACAATAACATATATGAGCACTTCAGACAAATACAAGCTCGAGGTTTATTTACTAATAACAAACAAACTGTAGTTTAACATTTATAAACAGATTATCCAAGTTACTGACCTTATAACCTGAATTTTAACATTCAGAAATATTGCGTGGGAAACGCATCTTGAAACACCAGATTAGCATCTTTAAACATTAGAGTCTAATGTCACGCAATAGCACACAATCAATGTGCATTATGAAATACATTTAATAGAGCAATATCAATACTTCACAATAAGTCAATAAATGGATTTTATGAACAATAAAGACATACAATATTAAATGTGTATTTGTATTAAAGAAACAGACCGTTATTAAACCGAGAAATGTCTACAACATTAATAATGTGACAGTATTAGATGTTAAATAGAATTTAATCATTAATATTTAACGGATCACGGATATTAAATCTGCGTCACACATATCCGCATGACAGGCCCATGAGTTACAAATAAGTCTACATGAAAAATGAAGTTACAGCACCACCATGAGGTATGTGTAAGGAAGTTACTAAGATATGAAACATTAAGGAACGGCCAATCAGAGTTCATCACACAAACACAACTTGAGTCAGGATGGTCTCACAGACATTCTAACAATATTTCAAACTTTTATCCAATCAGATGTACAGATAACTTGTCCCATGGTGCATCTCATGTTTACTTCACCATATAAAAGTCCATTACACGTTGCCATCTTTGTCAGTTCTCTAATGCCTGCAGGCAGTTTATATTATTATTATAATATATTTATTGGACAACCCAGCAGGCATGTCAGCTCCCAGGTTCACCAAGGAGGAGAGCGCTGCACTGGTCCACGCCGTCAAGGACTTTTATCCCCAGCTGTTTGGGAACAAGAGGAGGTTGACAGATGCGCCTGTTAAGAAGGCCCTCTGGGAGTCTATCACCAATGCGGTTAGATTGGTGTGTGACGTCCAGAGGACCCAGGATCAGATCATGAGGAGATTCGGAGATATGAGGTTGCGGTTAACCAAAAAAGTCAACCTCATAAGGGACTGGGTACAAGCCCGTAAAAGAGGTGGCAAAAGAGAGGCCCTGCGGAAACTGTACCTACTCCCTTATGAGGTGACTTTATGCGAGCTCCTCAATCTCCGGGTCCCCAAAAGATTCAGATCCTCGCCATCCTCGGCCTCCTCTTCTTCCCTCCCAGCTGCGGGATCTGAAAGTCCTGACGCGGGGGCCAGGGCAGCTGCTTCTCCGTCCGGTGGCCTGGGAGGAGATGGAGAATCTGAACCAGGTAATTATCCAACTTCATATAATATTTTAATATTTGATTTTTTTTTTTAAAATGTGTATATAGTCAGATACTAAACCTATACAGATCTCACAACATACACTACATATGATGTTTAGATATCTGATTTTAGATTAGTGACACATGAAATAGGAATGATGTGTCTTGCGCTCTACAGAATATGCGTCACAGAGCGAAAATGGAATTGCGCATACACGTTAACATGGCTTTGCTGTAAGTGGCATTGCTTTATACATGTTGGTCAAATGACGGATGCGTAATTCCGCTTTGAATCATTGCGCAATGATCGCGAAAATGGAATTGCGCATACACGTTAACATGGCTTTGCTGTAAGTGGCATTGCTTTATACATGTTGGTCAAATGACGGATGCGTAATTCCGCTTTGAATCATTGCGCAATGATCGCGAAAATGGAATTGCGCATACACGTTAACATGGCTTTGCTGTAAGTGGCATTGCTTTATACATGTTGGTCAAATGACGGATGCGTAATTCCACTTTGAATCATTGCGCAATGATCGCGAAAATGGAATTGCACATACACGTTAACATGGCTTTGCTGTAAGTGGCATTGCTTTATACATGTTGGTCAAAATGAAATGTGAATTATTATATATGTGAAGAATACAGTATTCTTATTTTCAATATTATACATAATAAAAAAAGAAGAATCCAAATAAATTATAACATATGCCCATCAATTGATGAGAATGAAATAACACCAAAAAATAATTAAAGCTACAGTAAACAACACAACTGATTGAAAATAAGAGTACAGGATATATTTATCATGAATTCAATTGAGGAAACAATTAACTCATGGGACTACCAAAGGATTAATAGTTTTAAATTGATTTGCTAATAATGTAAAGATTTTAAACATGGCATGATTTGTATTAATGATATGCAATCCTCATTTAATATATTACAGATATGGATGTTGCTGCTGGATCCTTAAGGCAGGGCTTGTCACAGTATGGTATGTCTCATTTTAATTGACATTTGTCTTAGAAACATGGACAGAACATTACATACTAAATCCACATTGTTCAATATTTATATGTAATGTCCCTTTAATAGATGAAAATTAAATAATTCTTCGGATATCCTTAAATAACATATTAGATTTGAATTGCATGCTCAATCCCATTCATTACATCAACATATGGAGTAGAGAATTCATTAACACCAACATTGTCAAATCAATATAATTTTATATTAAAGGGATACTGAGCTACAATTATTAATGTTGTCATTCAGATAGAGTATGCAATATTAATAAACATTTAAATATAATACTATCATCATATGTGAAATATTCTATTGCTAAATGTATTTTAAAATAAAGAATGTACGTTTATCTGCATCTCAATTTTGGTTGACCAACCTGGGTTTTTATTGATGATTGGTGGATACCTTCAACAAACAATATTTATTGAATACAATATTGCTTATCTGCCTTTAAGATTAAAATGTAGCAACATTCAAATTATAATAGGAGTCAATGTTAAATCATTTTGAACAGTTTGAACAGAGAAATCAATGATTTAAATAAATCATGTCAGTGTCCCTTTAATAAACAATAGATTCATTCATCTTTACATTCTTTGGATTAAACAATATTGATATATAATTCACATATTCACTGTTGGAGTTACTTTATAGATATCAGCATACTCTAACAGCACCATGATTACATATTTGTACTAATCAATTTGGTTTTGTATTGTGATAAATATGTGTTGTGTCCTAAACAAGATTACTGTACATTGCACAAATGGCTCGATGTGCCACATGGGTTTGTTTAGATTTGTCAACAGCTGTTCTTCAAAATGTGGTTTGTGTGTATTCTTTTAAGAACATTGATCAATGGGTATATTTAGATATGCAATAGCATCGTATGAGATGAGTTTGATGTCTAATATAGTCTGAAATTAAACATATGTTCAATACATCATTTTTAACAGAATCCCCTTGATTCAATCAAGCATTTTCTGGTTTATTGACTGCTCTATTCTTCACATTTTCAAGTTGATTAATCTTAAAATTCGATACAGATGTGATTTAGTGATATCCCAAATGTGTTTCCTAATATATATCTATATCATTCATAGAGAGAGTTGGTGTGGTGAGCCCACAGGAATCCAGCAGTGACATAGAGCCGCCTTTGCGGTCTCCTGGTAAGTCCATTGACTCATTTATATGTCATTGAAGGTGTATTGGTAATCAATATTATGAGCATGATTCTGATGAAGCATAACATTTGAAACAAACATATAATTTTCTCTTCTGATTATATATTAATTTTCTTTTAATATTGAAAGATTAATAATTAAAACTTTATTAGTCTACACATTTGTTAGTCAGAAGATGTATAGCATATGTTTGTTTCCATGTTCATTTTTGACAACAGTCATCAAGTGATACACACATGAGAAATCTTAAATGTTCTATGTACTATGCTTTTATGATTTTTAAATTAATACAAACAATACATCGAAAATATGAATCATTGAGAATAACAAATCTAATGTAATTTGTATGCTCCATCAAAATGATGTAAATCATAACTTTGGGTGTGTATATCTTTAATGCAACATTGATGTGTGTCTTTGAACAACAGTAACATATGTTATAATATCTGTTCTTAATGTGTACACAACATGTTATGTTTTACAGAGATTGATTTAACATATGTGACGGAGGAGGAAGAGGCTGCCTTGGAGTCTAATGGTATGTGAAATATATCTATCATGTTTCCAACATGTTGCTTTATTTGAAATCATTTCATTGAAGACATTCAAAGTCTACAGCTTTTGCACTTTAAAAAGGAATATTATTTGTCTGTTCAAATACACTACTGCCCCCTTTCTATATCAGGCAGCATGAAAATATTATTTTTTAAAAAAATGTATAATTCATGCCATCATTATGTCACATGCATATTCCAGGCCAAAACACAATAATAATGTTATAATTGTACAGACAGTAATTGATATTCATCTGAGTGCCTATATGCATACCATATCCTCATTTCATAATTGTTTACAAATTCAAACACACTTCTAAGTATATTGAAAACATAATCAATTTGAAATGCGTTGATTTGATTTCATGATGTATGAGATGTTAATATATATTTATTAAATTTTCAGATGGATCCACCACTTCTGGTCATCTGGTTTCCGCCCCTGCCCAGTCCCCTGCCCAGTCACAGACCCCTGCCCATGCCCAGACCCCTGCCCATGCCCAGACCCCTGCCCATGCCCAGACCACTGCCCAGGCCCAGACCCCTGCCCATGCCCAGACCACTGCCCAGGCCCAGACCCCTGCCCATGCCCAGACCACTGCCCATGCCCAGACTCCTGCCCATGCCCAGACCCCTGCCGGCCCTTCCCATTTATCATTTCCTGCCCCTCCCAAAAAACGCCCCTACAACCCCCTTTGCCGCTCTCCCCGTATTATGGCCCGTACAGCTGCCCAGAGCCCAACTCCCCACTCCCCAGCTGTACAGCCTACCCCGGAGCATCAGCTCATCCCTCCCCAAGCCAATCCCATCCCTCCCCAAGCCAATCCCATCCCTCCCCAACCCAATCCCATCCCTCCCCCCTGTCTCAACCTTCATTGTCCTGGGTGTCGGATTGTCCTTCCCAGGCACAGCTGTAAGTATCATTCAAAATCAACATTATAAGATACTTAAAGGTACACTGAAGGAAAATATTTTCTATTGTGATTCAAATAGAGCATGCAATGTTAATCAAATTTATAATTTACTACTCTTATGAATTATTCTTCATTCTCTTGATATCTTTATTGAAACAAAGAAATGCCTATAATTATTTTAAAAAATAAAATAATTGTGGACATCATTTCTTTATTGTTGGATGAATGTATCCATCAACCAGCAGGGACAAACAAAGTTGATAAACAAATATGGCCTGCCCTAAAAACCGACATTCTTGCATTCAAAATCTAGCTATAGAATTCAAACATTTAAAGAATATGTGTAATTTTTAAATATTTGTAATGTCATGCTCTATCTGAATCAGTCAATTAAATATTTAGGTTCAGTGTCCCTTTAATTGGATATCACTACATATACCAATCACCACTACTTGGATCCAACAATTAATGTACAAATGTTTATACATTATCTCATCTAACCCAGTGAGAATGTAATTTCTTCAGGTTGCTATGTTTACACAGCTTGTCCTCAATGCCAAAATGTTTAAGGATAGGTGTACCTACCACAGTATAATTAAAATATTTAAATTGCTAATGTAAGTACAATGAAAATCCTTTAACAAGATTTGATACACTCAAGCTGTATAAGTGGATCATCTAAAACCAATTAAAGGGGACAACATGTTTGAGTAAACTGTCCCTTTAATGATTTCGGTCTGTCTGAATAACATATTTCATGTGTAAAGAATAAATTTAAACTAATTGATGTAAAGAATGATTTGTCTTTATGATGACAATGTATCTTTTCTATTTTTTTCGTCTGTTGTGTAATTATCATTAATATTTAATTTATTCTTTATTTTAGGCTGTGACTCAGCATGGCTCATGCTAGAAGGTATAGCAAGAGTAGAGCAGGCCGTGTTGAGGAACGCAGCTGTCCTGAGAGGGATGAACGACACCATGCAGGCCCAGCTCCAGGTTCAGGACTTGACTCTGCGTGAAATTATGCGATTAAGTTCAAGGCCTGAATCTGGAGCTGGACATGCACAGGACGATGAAGAGGATGACCAGTAAGTGGAGGATCTGGAGATGCTCCAAGGTGGCAGATAAGAATCCTCCGTCCACATGTTGATGTTTTTTTTTATTGTTGCCATTTGGCCTTTTTAAAAGTTTATTGTTGTGCCTGTTGCACTCTTTTACCTTGTCATATGTCTCCAATGGGGCTATGGTGGCCCTTGGCAACTCTCTTCATGGACTGTGATGCACTGTGTTACCTTGTCATATGTCTCCAATGGGGCTATGGTGGCCCTTGGCAACTCTCTTCATGGACTGTGATGCACTGTGTTACCTTGTCATATGTCTCCAATGGGGCTATGGTGGCCCTTGGCAACTCTCTTCATGGACTGTGATGCACTGTGTTACCTTGTCATATGTCTCCAATGGGGCTATGGTGGCCCTTGGCAACTCTCTTCATGGACTGTGATGCACTGTGTTACCTTGTCATATGTCTCCAATGGGGCTATGGTGGCCCTTGGCAACTCTCTTCATGGACTGTGATGCACTGTGTTACCTTGTCATATGTCTCCAATGGGGCTATGGTGGCCCTTGGCAACTCTCTTCATGGACTGTGATGCACTGTGTTACCTTGTCATATGTCTCCAATGGGGCTATGGTGGCCCTTGGCAACTCTCTTCATGGACTGTGATGCACTGTGTTACCTTGTCATATGTCTCCAATGGGGCTATGGTGGCCCTTGGTAACTCTCTTCATGGACTGTGATGCACTCTTTTACCTTGTCATATGTCTCCAATGGGGCTATGGTGGCCCTTGGCAACTCTCTTCATGGACTGTGATGCACTGTGTTACCTTGTCATATGTCTCCAATGGGGCTATGGTGGCCCTTGGCAACTCTCTTCATGGACTGTGATGCACTGTGTTACCTTGTCATATGTCTCCAATGGGGCTATGGTGGCCCTTAGTAACTCTCTTCATGGACTGTGATGCACTCTTTTACCTTGTCATATGTCTCCAATGGGGCTATGGTGGCCCTTGGCAACTCTCTTCATGGACTGTGATGCACTGTGTTACCTTGTCATGTCTCCAATGGGGCTATGGTGGCCCTTGGCAACTCTCTTCATGGACTGTGATGCACTGTGTTACCTTGTCATATGTCTCCAATGGGGCTATGGTGGCCCTTGGCAACTCTCTTCATGGACTGTGATGCACTGTGTTACCTTGTCATATGTCTCCAATGGGGCTATGGTGGCCCTTGGAAACTCTCTTCATGGACTGTGATGCACTGTGTTACCTTGTCATATGTCTCCAATGGGGCTATGGTGGCCCTTGGTAACTCTCTTCATGGACTGTGATGCACTCTTTTACCTTGTCATATGTCTCCAATGGGGCTATGGTGGCCCTTGGTAACTCTCTTCATGGACTGTGATGCACTCTGTTACCTTGTCATATGGCTCAAATATTCCTTATTTTTACAAGATTATTTCTAAACGTTGTTGATGTTTTCTTACATACTAATAAAAGACATGTAATTGCACGATTCTTTGTCCTCATTCTTCATGTTATTTTTTTAAAGCTCTAGTTTATCTTGTTGATCCTTAAAGGGACCTACCAAAAATAATTTTTTTTAAAAAATCATATATGTAAGACAATTGTAAATGACTTTAAGATTAACATCTCCAATGTAATCTTATTATTTGTCTTTATATATTTTTCTCTTAGCTTTATCATTGCATGATTATGATTAGCATAGTAATTGTTTTATATATGTATATATAGATTGTTATTTGTGTATATATGTATATTTCAATTTTCACATCCATGTGTGTATTTAGAAACTCTGCATGAATTGATGCACCTTTAACAAATGATCTGAGGATTGATACAATGATATAATCCCTGTAAAGTGTTCATTTTATTGAAATAGTATTGTCTATGTGTATCCTCTTTTTAAAAACAAAATAATGTCCCTTTAAGGGATGGTGAGCACAATTGTTAATGAATGTATTTCCATTTCTAAAGCGTTTTTGTCCTTTTTACATGAACAAGGACATATAATCTTATTAATAAACAATCTTATTGTAATGTTGACAGCACATGTATTTCATTTTCTATTCTATCTTATTGTAAAAGTGTAACCAAATAAATCTCTGTGTGTAATGCAAATATTTTAGATGATGAATATTTTTTTAAAAATATGTTAACAAAATAATTCTACTCCCATATATGGCTATAGGTAGGCTGACCATATTTAAACTTGAATAAATGACACGTTTAATCAATCCATGTATCATTATTGTTATTCCAAAACAATCAAAACATATCTTAAAACATCAATGGCATATGTATTTCTCATGTGTATTTTTTAAATGTTAAAGATATACACCATAGCTATAGTTCAAGGGACAGTCAAGTTCGAAAAGATGATTCATGATTTCGTGACATTCCTAGATAGCAATCTAGACACATACTAGTTCCTAAAATATAAATACGTTTCTTAGTGATATGCCAAGCTGTCAACTGAGTCCTTGTATTGGCTGCGGTTTTTCAGCTATCTCGGATGCGCCATGTTGCTTAAAACGTCACCTGCCAGGCTGTCCAATGATTCCTTGTATTGACTGACGTTCTTACGTGATCAAGAATGTGCCTTTTATTGGATGGCGTTTTGACGCGATCAAGGATGCGCCTTTTTTTGGGGCGTTCTTACGTGATCAAGAATGTGCCTTTTATTGGATGGCGTTTTGACGCGATCAAGGATGCGCCTTTTTTTTGGGCGTTCTTACGTGATCAAGAATGTGCCTTTTATTGGATGGCGTTCTTACATGATCAAGGACGCGCCATGTTAAGACGTCACATGCAAAGGTAAAAAAAACGTATGATTGGATTACGTAGTCCCGCAATATTTGTTTGTGCACGTTAAACACGTTTGTGACTGCAGCCAATTTTAAAAACCTTGCGAATATGTATTATTTGCATCATGTTACATTGTTGACCCGTAGCTGATAAAGACCACCACATTCTCTTTTGCTGGATGTCTGGTTGAATAAACGAACGAAAGCAAAATGTTTTCATGCATATGATATTTCGAGGCAAGTGCAAATCTCTATAGTCCATGTTGTTTAATATGTTTGTCAACAATATGTTCCTTTTTCATAAAAATGACTGTTGTTTTTAATGTTAAAGATAGCTAATTAATAAATATGCGCTATTGTGTTAGAATAAAGTAATCAATATGCATTTAGCTTTATCATATGCTAAATATATGATGCCGACTTCTTCTAAATGTAATTTCGTTGTATATTTTATTAAAGGTTCATTAGACACTCACATTATAAATCAAAACTTTTTATTTTGTCTCTAATTAGATAGTCCATTGTTTAACAAATACACGTTTCATTTTGCTTCTGTTCAAAGAAAATGTAATTAATTTTCAGACTCCTCGCCCAGCCTCTGAGTTTCATGTGAGTACCATCTCCAGCTTTCTCCTGTTTGTGTAAAGGGTCTTTTCATATGTTAATGATGGGGTATTGTCTTGTTTTACGGTTGTAATGGGGGTTCATCTATATTTTCAATAGAGCTAACCCGATTTTCTTTGAAAGTGTTTGAAGCTTTGTAATATTGATATCAGTATATGTTAATCTTGTTTTTTGTAGTAGTGTCTATTACATACAGTTCTGTTAAAAATATAGTATACTGTCCCTTTAATGCAAATGTTGATTTTTGTATCATGTATGAGTTCCACATTGTTTAATCTTCAAATATATTATTGTTAGCATATTTTCACCCCCCACTCCTAAAAGGACTTTAAACCATATTCATTGTTCAAACAAATGTCTTTCTAAAAAAAAATTACCACAATAATGTCTCTTTAAGAAAATATACTTTATTTAACACGTCAATATAAATCTGATTTCAATATTTAATTTTTGACCAAGTACATGTAGATATACCAACAAGCTTCAAATATGTGTTAGCATATGTAATTTTGTTAAAGGGACAGTTTAGAAAACAAATAATGTTTTGCATTATTCTAAAAGTCAATTTTGTAATATCAATGATATCAAAGGTTTCTCACCAATTAATCATTTGTCTTTGTTTATTTAAATTTGCTAGCTAAACCTATGAGGTTCGTGTGCTCATTTCTTCGAGCTTGAAGAGTGCATGTAATCATTATACAATTTGACCACTAG
This sequence comes from Bombina bombina, assembly GCF_027579735.1. Taxonomy (NCBI): domain Eukaryota; kingdom Metazoa; phylum Chordata; class Amphibia; order Anura; family Bombinatoridae; genus Bombina; species Bombina bombina. The sequence goes on along the minus strand of NC_069503.1, from coordinate 360,638,553 downwards.
AGGGCATTTGGATAGCATTTGTATATGTAAAACCTTGTGCTCATACAGCATATTATTTACCATGTATTGATCATTGATATCTAAAATGTTGTTATGTCAGAACAACAAATAAATGGTCATTTTTCCTAGTCATAGATAGGAAGGTTAAGCACATAAGTCACACGTATTTCTCCATGTTTTGTTGTTTCCAACTTGATAATGCGTAATACAGTGTTTTCTTTGTAATCAATAATTTTCTGACTGTCCCTTTAAGCTGTGTTATTGGCATTCAAACAGTAATATGCCATCATGGATAATTGTAATGGTAATTTTGTTTGCGATTCGGGAAACAGTTTGGACATCACATCACAGAAACCAATCAATATCATGAACAAGGATAGGTATGTGATGATGTGGTTTTCACACACTTATAACCCACACTCTGCAAACAATCTTCCTCCATGGACCCGGTCCCATAGAAGTAGATTATATACAGAGTGTGGTCCACAAGTGTATGAAAACCACATCATCACATACCTATCCATTACACATTAAATTAAAAAAAAAAAAAAGATGAAAATAAATACTTACTTCCTCTTCCTTCCCCTCTTCCCACGGGGCTGAGGCTCTGGGAGGGGTAACTGCCGACTCCGAAGAGTTCTCCTTGGAGATGTTGTGGGAAGAGTGGAAGGAAGAGTACTGGGACGACCAAGGTGAGGAGGAGAAGATGGCTGAGGAGGAGAAGATGGCTGAGGAGGAGAAGATGGCTGAGGAGGAGAAGCTGGCTGAAGAGGAGGAGATGGCTGAAGAGGATGAGATGGCTGAAGAGGAGTAGATGGCCCGGCAGGAGTAGATGGCCCGGCAGGAGTAGATGGCCCGGCAGGAGTAGATGGGCCGGCAGGAGTAGATGGGCCGGCAGGAGGAGATGGCCCAGAAGCAGGAGGCCCAGCAGCAGGAGGCCCAGCAGCAGGAGGCGGACCAGGAGGTAGACCAGCATGCGCCTCCCGGAAAAAATTGAACATCTCTTGGTGCAGATTAAAGATTCTGTTTTGGCCTTGTTCGATTCTATTGAGTATGTTTATTATTTGGTTTTGTCCTTCAATTATTTGATTTTGTCCATCAAGAATTCGAGTGCGGCCTTCGATATTTTGTATCCGGGAGTTACGCATCTGGTCTATGTAGTCCAGTAGAACCCGCACCTCCGCTATTTCCTCTTGTTGTGCTTGGCGGGGTACCTGTGCACGGCGGGGTGCCCGTGCACCACGGTGTGCGGGTCCTTGAGGGTCCTCTGGTTCCGCGGGCTCCTCCTCTGCTTCCGGGGCCTCTTCATCAGCTTCCGTGCGCTCTTCGTCACGGGGAGCCTCTTCCCTCCGAAGTGGAAATTTCTTCCTCACCACTCTCATCCCGGGGAGATAGATGAGGCTGTGTTTCTTATGCTGCCTCCTCCCCAGACTCTGTATATTAAAAAAAAAAAAAAAATGTATATATTAGCATATTTGCAAATCAAGCTTTAAATGACTTAGCTTACGATAAAATTACAAATGCAGAATCATTAATCAACTTTGAAATCTAACAAACAATCAATACGATTTCCGCTTTTTCAAAACCGTGTTTGTGATATCTCTGGTCAATTTGAATGTTTTCGCGTTTGTTTTCAGTCTGTTTAAATGCACACCTAACCTATGGTCTAGATACTGATGTAACCGCAAAGTAATTGAATGCGTGTAAACAACGTTATAGCATTAATCTGATCCTTAAAGGGACATGAAACCCAATGTTTTATCTTTCATGATTTAGAAGCATACATTTATTATCAACTTTCTAATGTACTTTTCTTATCTAATTAGCTTCATTCTCTGGATATTCTTTGCTGAAAAGCATATCTAAATATGCTTATAAGATGCTGATTGTTAGCTGAATATAGCTGCCTCCTGTGATTGTTTCACCGTGTGCATGGCTATTTCTTAATTAAAATATATCTCAAGAATGATTCAAATTAGGTAATATAAGTACATTTGAATGTTTTGTCAAACTGTATTCGCTACCTCAATCATGAAAGTAAAGGTTTGCGTATAGTGTCCCTTGAAATACATTCGTATGTGAAATTATTGTTCAATGAGCTTACCGTCAGATGAGAGTGGCAGGTTCCCGGTATCAATTCCTCCGATACCGACTATTTCCACCTTGGAGATGCTGAGCCGCAACATTTCCTCCCATCGGCAGTACTCTATTTCCAGGGCAGGTCCGCCACCAGTTCCTGCGGCATGTCGGGCCTCCAGGCTTAACTTTTTCTTGAGATCCATCTTACAGTCCCGGTAGCGATGTTTTATCGAATCAAGATCTCTGTTCCGGCCACCCACTGCATTGACTGCATTTCTTATCTCATTCCAGAGCCTCCTCTTGTCAGTCGGGGTAGTCTTCTGGTGCTGCAGCCTCCTATACCTGGCCATATAGGCCTCTATGAGGGCCTCCTTCTCCTCCATCGAAAACCTCGCCTCCCTAGTCGCCTTGGCCTTCCCCTGTGACGATGCCCTCTGTTTCCCGGACTGTGAAGCCCTACTCTGTCCGCCACTGGGCCCAGCCACTTGTTCATCTTGAACCAAGTGGCTGGGTCCACCCACCGCTTCCACCCCCGCTTCCTGCCCCCCTTCCTGCCCTGTTCCTCTCCCCCTCCCTCTCCTCCCCCCTCCACCTCTCCCCTGCCTGGCCTCCATCTGTTCCCTAAACTAAACCCCAAATAATCAAACAAAAAGTGAGTGTGATGAAATGAAAGGGGGTCAAAATAAAGAACTAAAAAGACAAAAAAAGTGCTGAAAGTGTGAGAGGGATGTAAAAAAACAAAGAGGGTAAGGAGTATTTAAATAAACCAAAAGAAGAAGAAGACTAAAAGGAGGATATGTAAACTAAATGTAACTAGGGGATGGGTATGGGATGGGTATGGGGTATGGGATAAGAGTAAATGGGATGAAAGGGAATGGGACTACAGGGAATGGGGTATGGAGTGTAGTATGAGGGGGTAGGGGGTATGGAGTGTATGTAGTGTTATTGATAAGTGTATGTATGTATTGAATGTGTTTGCGTGTAAATGTGTTACGTGTACAGAAAAATCACTCGCTCGCTAACTCACACTACTACTAATTCTCACTAACACACTACTACTAATTCTCACTAACAAACACTCCCACTAACTCTCACTAACTACCACTAACTTACGCTCCCACTAACAACTCTCACTAACAACTCCCACTCCCACTAACTCACTCACGCTCCCACTAACAGACTCTCTCCCACTCCCACTAACTCCCACTAACTCACTCACGATAACACCTGACTCTCTCACGCTAACACTAACTCACTCACAATAATGCACCAACTCTCTAATCTTAAACCTCCAATCTCCAAAGACCCACCAGCAACACAGTCAAAGAAGCCCTGCTTGTGTGGTGCTTATATACCCTGTGTAAATGTTTAATGATGTACCAATTTCCGTTGTAAATTGTGTTCAGGTGTGCTTTATTAGCAATTAATATTAGTGCAATGTGTATTAGTTGTGTGAATTTGCGCATGCTCATTTGGAGTTAGTATTTGTGGAATGTGTAGAATGCGATGATGTCATAGTGGTCGTTTACTCTAACATTGTCCAATAGTATTCTTTTTAAATGTGAATTTGCGATGGTGTGTTATTAGTGAAGTGTTGTATATGTATGTTTGTCCTAATATATAGTGATATTGAATGCGATTATTTTTCTAGTGTATGTATATATTTTTTATTCCTTGTTGTTATTTTGCGAATTTCCGCATCTTAAAGTATATGCGTATTCCCCGTATTAAATTTTATTAAAAATCCCCCCGCTTGTGAATGTGTAATGCTTGTGTGCTTTGTTGATTGATTGTTGTTGTGACATTTGCGGCGTGTTATTGTTGTGCATGATGTGGTATGCGTCATATGACCGAGCTGTGCGTATTCTCGAGAGATCGAGTGTTAGGTGAAAAAAGCTATTTTTTTGCTTTCCCATTGATCTCTATGGGAGACTGTCTTACGCGGGCAGTATTACGCGTGTGACATACACGCGTTAGGAGCATCGTTAGATGGTCTTTTTTGAACTCTAAATACCGGAGTCAAACAATGCCGTGCGTTTGACATAAAACACGCGTGGCGTTAGCAACCCATCTACCGCCGAACTCCAAATCTAGCCGTTAGGCTTTACAGTGGGGGAAGGTGTCTAATCTTTTCAAATGCTTTGTTTTTTTTACAAATTGAAACAAACTTCAAATGTTCAAATCACTCAAACTCAAGATAAACAATTGTCTATCAAGATAAGATATACTTTAGATTCACAAAGAAAGGCCAGTAGCAATCACCTGCAAAAAAAATAATAATAAAATAAAAAACAAAATTTATGCTTACCTGATAAATTCCTTTCTCCTGTAGTGTAGTCAGTCCACGGGTCATCCATTACTTATGGGATTATAACTCCTCCCTAACAGGAAGTGCAAGAGGATCACCCAAGCAGAGCTGCTATATAGCTCCTCCCCTCTACGTCATACCCAGTCATTCGACCGAAACCAAACGAGAAAGGAGAAACTATAGGGTGCAGTGGTGACTGGAGTTTAATTTAAAATTTAGACCTGCCATAAAAAACAGGGCAGGCCGTGGACTGACTACACTACAGGAGAAAGGAATTTATCAGGTAAGCATAAATTTTGTTTTCTCCTGTTAAGTGTAGTCAGTCCACGGGTCATCCATTATTTATGGGATACCAATACCAAAGCTAAAAGTACACGGATGACGGGAGGGACAGGCAGGATCTTTACACGGAAGGAACCACTGCCTGAAGAACCTTTCTCCCAAAAACAGCCTCCGAAGAAGCAAAAGTGTCAAATTTGTAAAATTTGGAAAAAGTGTGAAGTGAAGACCAAGTTGCAGCCTTGCAAATCTGTTCAACAGAGGCCTCATTCTTAAAGGCCCAAGTGGAAGCCACAGCTCTAGTAGAATGAGCTGTAATTCTTTCAGGAGGCTGCTATCCAGCAGTCTCATAGGCTAAACGTATTATACTACGAAGCCAGAAAGAGAGAGAGGTAGCAGAAGCTTTTTGACCTCTCCTCTGTCCAGAATAAACGACAAACAGGGAAGAAGTTTGGCGAAAATCTTTAGTTGCCTGTAAATAAAATTTCAGGGCACGGACTACGTCCAGATTGTGCAGAAGTCGTTCCTTCTTTGAAGAAGGGTTAGGGCACAATGATGGAACAACAATCTCTTGATTGATATTCCTGTTAGTGACTACCTTAGGTAAGAACCCAGGTTTAGTACGCAGAATTACCTTGTCTGAATGAAAAATCAGATAAGGAGAATCACAATGTAAGGCCGATAACTCAGAGACTCTTCGAGCCGAGGAAATAGCCATTAAAAACAGAACTTTCCAAGACAACAGCTTGATATCAATGGAATGAAGGGGTTCAAACGGAACACCCTGTAAAACGTTAAGAACTAAGTTTAAGCTCCACGGCGGAGCAACAGTCTTAAACACAGGCTTAATCCTGGCCAAAGCCTGACAAAAAGCCTGAACGTCTGGAACTTCTGACAGACGTTTGTGTAAAAGGATGGACAGAGCTGAGATCTGTCCCTTTAAAGAACTAGCAGATAAACCCTTTTCTAAACCTTCTTGTAGAAAAGACAATATCCTAGGAATCCTAACCTTACTCCATGAGTAACTCTTGGATTCGCACCAATGCAAATATTTACGCCATATTTTATGGTAAATCTTTCTGGTAACAGGTTTCCTCGCCTGTATTAAGGTATCAATTACTGACTCCGAAAATCCACGCTTTGATAAAATCAAGCGTTCAATCTCCATGCAGTCAGCCTCAGAGAAATTAGATTTTGATGTTTGAAAGGACCCTGAATCAGAAGGTCCTGTCTCAGAGGCAGAGACCAAGGTGGACAGAATGACATGTCCACTAGATCTGCATACCAGGTCCTGCGTGGCCACGCAGGTGCTATTAGAATCACTGATGCTCTCTCCTGTTTGATTCTGGCAATCAATCGAGGAAGCATCGGGAAGGGTGGAAACACATAAGCCATGTTGAAGGCCCAAGATGCTGTCAGAGCATCTATCAGAACCGCTCCCGGGTCCCTGGACCTGGACCCGTAACAAGGAAGCTTGGCGTTCTGGCGAGACACCATGAGATCCAGATCTGGTTTGCCCCAACGCCGAAGTATTTGGGCAAAGACCTCCGGATGAAGTTCCCACTCCCCCGGATGAAAAGTCTGGCGACTTAGAAAATCCGCCTCCCAGTTCTCCACGCCTGGGATGTGGATCGCTGATAGGTGGCAAGAGTGAGACTCTGCCCAGTGAATTATCTTTGAGACTTCCATCATCGCTAGGGAACTCCTTGTCCCTCCCTGATGGTTGATGTAAGCCACAGTCGTGATGTTGTCAGACTGAAACCTGATGAACCTCAGAGTTGCTAACTGAGGCCAAGCCAGAAGGGCATTGAAAACTGCTCTTAATTCCAGAATGTTTATGGGAAGGAGACTCTCCTCCTGAGTCCATGATCCCTGAGTCTTCAGGGAATTCCAGACAGCGCCCCAACCTAGCAGGCTGGCGTCTGTTGTTACAATCGTCCAATCTGGTCTGCTGAAGGGCATCCCCTTGGACAGATGTGGCCGAGAGAGCCACCATAGAAGAGAATTTCTGGTCTCTTGATCCAGATTGAGCATAGGAGACAAATCTGAGTAATCCCCATTCCACTGACTTAGCATGCACAATTGCAGTGGTCTGAGATGCAGGCGTGCAAAGGGTACTATGTCCATTGCCGCTACCATTAAGCCGATTACCTCCATGCATTGAGCCACTGACGGGTGTGGAATGGAATGAAGGACACGGCAAGCATTTAGGAGTTTTGTTAACCTGTCCTCTGTCAGGTAAATTTTCATTTCTACAGAATCTATAAGAGTCCCTAAGAAGGGAACTCTTGTGAGTGGCAATAGAGAACTCTTTTCTTCGTTCACCTTCCACCCATGTGACCTTAGAAATTCTAGTACTAACTCTGTATGAGACTTGGCAGCTTGGAAACTTGACGCTTGTATCAGAATGTCGTCTAGGTATGGAGCTACCTATATTCCTCGCGGTCTTAGTACCGCCAGAAGAGAACCCAGAACCTTTGTAAAGATTCTTGGAGCAGTAGCTAACCCGAAGGGAAGAGCTACAAACTGGTAATGCCTGTCTAGGAAGGCAAACCTTAGGTACCGGTAATGATCTTTGTGAATCGGTATGTGAAGGTAGGCATCCTTTAAATCCACTGTGGTCATGTACTGACCCTTTTGGATCATGGGTAAGATTGTCCGAATAGTTTCCATTTTGAACGATGGAACTCTTAGGAATTTGTTTAGGATCTTTAAATCTAAGATTGGTCTGAAGGTTCCTTCTTTCTTGGGAACCACAAACAGATTTGAGTAAAACCCTTGTCCGTGTTCCGACCGCGGAACCGGGTGGATCACTCCCATTAGTAAAAGATCTTGTACACAGCGTAGAAACGCCTCTTTCTTTATCTGGTTTGCTGACAACCTTGAAAGATGAAATCTCCCTTTTGGAGGAGAAGCTTTGAAGTCCAGAAGATATCCCTGAGATATGATTTCTAACACCCAGGGATCCTGGACATCTCTTGCCCAAGCCTGGGCGAAGAGAGAAAGTCTGCCCCCCACTAGATCCGTTTCCGGATTGGGGGCCCTCGCTTCATGCTGTCTTAGGGGCAGCAGCAGGTTTTCTGGCCTGCTTGCCCTTGTTGCAGGTCTGGTTAGGTTTCCAGCCCTGTCTGTAGCGAGCAACAGTTCCTTCCTGTTTTGGAGCGGAGGAAGTTGATGCTGCTCCTGCCTTGAAGTTACGAAAGGCACGAAAATTAGACTGTCTAGCCCTTGGTTTGGCTCTGTCTTGAGGCAGGGCATGGCCCTTACCTCCAGTAATGTCAGCGATAATTTCTTTCAAACCGGGCCCGAATAATGTCTGCCCTTTGAAAGGTATGTTAAGCAATTTAGATTTAGAAGTCACATCGGCTGACCAGGATTTAAGCCACAGTGCTCTGCGCGCCTGAATGGCGAATCCGGAGTTCTTAGCCGTAAGTTTAGTTAAGTGTACTACGGCGTCAGAAATAAATGAATTAGCTAGCTTAAGGACTCTAAGCTTGTCTGTAATCTCATCCAACGTAGCTGAGCTAATGGTCTCTTCCAGAGACTCAAACCAGAATGCCGCCGCAGCCGTGACAGGCGCAATGCATGCAAGGGGTTGCAATATAAAACCTTGTTGAACAAACATTTTCTTAAGGTAACCCTCTAACTTTTTATCCATTGGATCTGAAAAAGCACAGCTATCCTCCACCGGGATAGTGGTGCGCTTAGCCAAAGTAGAAACTGCTCCCTCCACCTTAGGGACTGTCTGCCATAAGTCCCGTGTGGTGGCGTCTATTGGAAACATTTTCCTAAATATAGGAGGGGGTGAGAAAGGCACACCGGGTCTATCCCACTCCTTGTTAACAATTTCTGTAAGCCTTTTAGGTATAGGAAAAACGTCAGTACACGTCGGTACCGCAAAATATTTATCCAGCCTACATATTTTCTCTGGGATTGCAACCGTGTTACAATCATTTAGAGCCGCTAATACCTCCCCTAGTAACACACGGAGGTTCTCAAGCGTAAATTTAAAATTTGAAATGTCTGAATCCAGTTTATTTGGATCAGATCCGTCACCCACAGAATGAAGCTCTCTGTCTTCATGTTCTGCAAATTGTGACGCAGTATCAGACATGGCCCTATTATTATCAGCGCACTCTGTTCTCACCCCAGAGTGGTCGCGTTTACCCCTAAGTTCTGGCAATTTAGATAAAACTTCAGTCATAACATTAGCCATGTCTTGCAAAGTGATTTGTAAGGGCCGCCCTGATGTACTTGGCGCCACAATATCACGCACCTCCTGAGCGGGAGATGCAGGTACTGACACGTGAGGAGAGTTAGTCGGCATAACTTCCCCCTCGTTGTCTGGTGAAATTTTCTTGACATGTACAGATTGGCTTTTACTTAAAGTAGCATCAATGCAATTAGTACACAAATTTCTATTGGGCTCCACATTGGCCTTTGAACATATTGCACAAAGAGATTCCTCTGTGTCAGACATGTTTAAACAAACTAGCAATTAGACTAGCAAGCTTGGAAAATACTTTTCAAATAAATTTACAAGCAATATAAAAAACGTTACTGTGCCTTTAAGAAGCACACAAAACTGTCACAGTTGAAATAACAATGAACCGGATTAGTTATAGCAACCAAATTTTCACAGTAAATGCATTAAGTTAGCAAAGGATTGCACCCACTAGCAAATGGATGATTAACCCCTTAATACCAAAAAACGGATAACAATTAAAAATATAAACGTTTTTATCACAGTCAAAGCACAGTCTCACAGGTCTGCTGTGAGTGATTACCTCCCTCAAAACTAGTTTTGGAGACCCCTGAGCTCTGTAGAGATGTCCTGGATCATGCAGGGAGAAAAAGGAAGACTGTGACTGAATTTCTACTGCGCAATAAAGCGCCAAAATAGGCCTCTCCCACTCATAATACAACAGTGGGGAAGCTCAGTAAACTGATTTTATTCATAAACAAACGACAGCCATGTGGAAAAATAATGCCCATAAAATTTTTCACCAAGTACCTCAGAGAAAAAACGATTAACATGCCAGTAAACATTTTAAATATAAAACTATGAAATGTTATTAAAAAGCCTGCTGCTAGTCGCTTTCACTGCAGAATAGTCTATAAGTTATATGTATACAGTATTTTCTTAGTGAAGTGCCATTCCCCAGAAATACTTCAGTGTAAACATACATACATATCAGCCTGATACCAGTTGCTACTACTGCATTTAAGGCTGCACTTACATTACATCGGTATTAGCAGTATTTTCTCAGTCAATTCCATTCCTTAGAAAATAATATACTACAACATACCTCCTTGCAGGTGAACCCTGCCCGCTGTCCCCTGTTCTGAAGTTACCTCGCTCCTCAGAATGGCCGAGAACAGCAAATGGATCTTAGTTACGTCCGCTAAGATCATACACAAACTCAGGTAGATTCTTCTTCTAATGCTGCCTGAGAAAAAACAACACACTCCGGTGCTGTTTAAAATAACAAACTTTTGATTGAAGAAATAAAAACTAAGTTTAACCACTACAGTCCTCTCACACGTCCTATCTATTAGTTAGGTGCAAGAGAATGACTGGGTATGACGTAGAGGGGAGGAGCTATATAGCAGCTCTGCTTGGGTGATCCTCTTGCACTTCCTGTTAGGGAGGAGTTATAATCCCATAAGTAATGGATGACCCGTGGACTGACTACACTTAACAGGAGAAATATAATTCGGGATAGTCACCTATACTTCTCAAAATTGATGAAGACAGGATAATCTCAGCAGTATGGCAACCTATTGTATTTAATAGCGACCTGTGTGCGATCATTTTCATTGCATGACAAGAGACTCGTGTGAATTGACTTACTCAGATTATTTAATTATTATTATTATCATTATTATTATATTCATATATCAATGACTTCCAAAAGGGTATCTTTGTCTTATTAATTACACAGCTGTCAGGGCTGCCAAAGGTACCTGTATGATAGATACGTATTTTATTATTATTTCTTTTATCAGACTCATAATCTTTTGCATAATTGTAATTCTCATATCCATTAAATACACATTTATTTATTCTGTATTCTGAAAATGTTCTCAGCTTCAGAAACGGGGCAAACCAAGTGCCATGTTATTGTGACTGTAAGCACAAATGTGCAGTCTTGAATGCCTGTGCTTCAGTTTCTGATGTCAGAAATACACTTGACCTCATAAACACATATATAAAGCACTCTGAGGTCTGTAAAACTGTAAAAACGAAGGCTCACAATCACATGTACTATCCTCTTGCATGTACTGTACAAACTTCAGGGTGAGTGGATGTTGCCAATAAAAAAAAAAAAATAACAGTGAGCATTTGCTTGGTAAATTGCTAAACAATGCCCTTTTGAGAAACCTTACAGGTATGTATTAGCTCAATGCAAACATAAATCTACCGAATGCTCAGGTGTCAAGCTTAAAAGAAAGTTGTTGTTTTTTTTTTTTTAATAATCAGCTATATTTTTTTCTTTCACTCCTATAATTGACATCTAGGTGTGTCTTACAGTATTATTTTACTTTAAGGATATAACAATTGTCAACTTTCTGAGCTTGTTCTGTGTATACTTAGTATTTATCCAGTAGGCACGGTTAAATGCTTGTACAGAAAAGTAAAGGCACTCCCTGCTTTTAAAGCCAACTCTTTTTAATATTCGCTGTTGTACTGCACATGTTTTGTGGTTATTATTCTATTAGCATATAACTGCACACCTCCATCACATACTTTCACATTGTGACCTCACTAGTTTGTCAAGAGAAGGAATCTATTTCATAGCTATAAAGAATCATATTGTACTGTGTGTATTTCCATAGAACTTATAATAATATATTAGGAATTATTGCATTGCATTAATATATTAAATACTGGTGGTATAACAAAGGAATATTCTATGAACTAAGGCATGAGTGTATAGATTGTGAACACAATTTTTAGCAAACTGGTTTACTTAGTAATGTATAATATTTGCAATCCTACATTGATTTTTTTTATTTAAAAAGACAATTTCAGACATGTAGCCTTTTAACTATACTGCACTGTATTGGGAAATTTGAAACTATATATGACACATTGGGATGTATTTTAATAATTATTTTTCAGTAAAGGGCAAAGAAATGTTTTTATATATATAAAAAAATCTCAAGAAAACCAGTTGGTTACATACTATGGAATCCCTATTGATAGCAACAGAATCAAAACATAGCTTCTTAGAATAAAACTGGAAAACAAAAATATTAGCACTATTGTTCATTAACTTTGCTCAAGCGAGTGCACACGAAAATCTGGATGTCATATAGCATGGGAGCCTTAAACCCCTCACATAATAGAATTATATGGGTGCTTGCATTAAATTAACGTCAGATAACACTCAAACACTAAGATGATGGAGTGCTAATATTCCACTCCAGTAGTGAAGTTCTTCATTTAGTTCTGACTATACTATTTAAATTAAACTTAGGCATGAAAGACTTCATACATACATACTGTAAATATACACATATACCTTTAACCCCTTGTGCCATTTGGACATACAGTAGGTACTACATCACATAGTATTTTGCCCAGCGTACTGTTGACGCAGTTCCTATGTCTAGCATAAAGGCGCATGCTGTGGTCCCCACTGTCAGCTTAGACAGCGCATACTGCAGATGTGGGCATCTGCCTTTATTTGGTGAGGTAGCACTAATCATGCTCCCTTTCCATATGAAGCCAGATCTCTGGATCGTTAACGATAATGATCATTGTTGGTGCTGAGTGAGAGTAGTGGAAGGAATTGAGGGAGGCAGGTGGATCGTTCCAGCGAGGAGTGGGGAGGGAGAGGCAGATTCCCTATGTTACCAACAATAATATCAGGATGGGGAGAGGGAGGGATGGGGCCCTACACTATGGAACATGATCAGCTGGAGGGGGACCCTACACTACAGAAACCAAGAATCTTAAAGTGGGGAGGGTGAGGTGGAGATGCTAAACAAAAAAAACAAAAAACATAATAACAAAGTTATTTGTTACTGGCTGACTGGCTGCCAGTGACAATTATGTTGGTGGGCAGTGGGAGGGTAAGAGAGCTTTTGGAGGAGGGTCAGGGAGGTGGGAGGGTGAGGAGGGAACCCTGCACTACAGAAAGAAATAAGGAAATAAAGAAATCTTTTTTCTTAAAAGCCCTAAATTGCATACTGGCAAACTGTCTGGACAACTAGTGAGCCACCACAATTTAAATAAAAAAAGTGGAAAAAGAAGAGCATAGGGTGTCTGGGCAGATGAAAGAGCATGCATACATAGTATGTCCAGGCCACACACTCATAGGGGTAGATTTATCAAACCCTCGGCGGACATGATTCGCTTTAGCGAATCATGTCCGCTCTGCATCTCTAATGCTTGTGCAATGCTGCCCCCTGCATTCGCGGCCAATCGGTCGCTAGCAGGGGTGTCAATCATCCCGATCCAATAAGATCGGGATGATTGACACCCCTGCTAGCGACCGATTTTGTTAAGGAGCAGCAGTCTTAAGATCGCTGATTCTTAACTCCTGTTTCTGGCAAGTCGGGAGGCTAGCACGGAAAAAGCAGCATTTGCTGCTAAGTAAATGTACCCCATAGTCTGCTCATTGTTGAATGCATTAAATGCTAGAGTTAATGTCTGTGAACGTTAAGTAAAGTGATTAAATAATTGTATTTATTTATTTTTATATTAACTATGAGTAAGACATGTAGAATCAGGGAAGAAAATAGGCTGTGTCAGGATTTATAGGAAAAGAGGTTTCTGTTTATGCAAAAGAAAGGCAAGAAACCAAAATATCTTGTGTTTCTAAAGGTGTTTTCATCTCACACAAAGGGTATAATCTCAGTTGTCACTATTCTCAGCATCACTTTGACAACTTTAAAACATTTATTTAGCAAGCACATGACTCTGCAATAGCTTATATGTCATAGAATTTTAGTGCATACATTTTTTTTATTTAAATAAAGCAACATCTATCAAAAAATCTTTCCTTGCATCTTTAGTGGCGAGCTTAGAAACTGCAAAATTTTAAAGATGTTTTTCTAATTGAGAATTCTTAAAACATGTTCTGTAGAATCAGTTAAGGCTTTTGGAGAAGATACAATTGCTAGCAAATTAAAAATATTATTCCTCTTGCAGAATTTACCTTGGTTTATTTCAAATTTTGATAGGCAAAAATTGCATTCCTGGATTTCTAGCTTTATTTGGAAAGGTAGTAAACCCTGTTTGTCGCTGAGTAGATTAATACAATTGCTAGCAAATGTATTTTCCTATATTAAAACAAATTGTAAGTATATGAGCTGATGCAACAGCTGCATACATTTCTACGAAACTGAGGAATATTATTTTCCAGTACTTTTCATTAGCATTAGATGCATCTATCAATGTAACTGACACAGTGCAACTTGTAGTTTATATTCAGACTGTTTCACAGAGTTGCCTGGGCTAGAATCTCTTTCATGTCACGAATAAAGACTTCTGTGAAGCTATAACATTTTTAAATGATATTGGTTGTGCAAAGAAACCAATTGTACAAATGGTTCAACATATATACAAGGTTCAGAAGCTGGCTTGATGGTAACTGATTAAAAACTGTGCTGATTTCCAAATTTTACACAGCATAATCCCACAAGAAGCTCTGTGGGCAAAATCTTTGAATATGGAGGTATACAAAATATAATAATGTGCATAAATATGATCAGATTTAATTGTTGGCTCATCACAAATTTATGTTTTTTTAACAGAAATTGAAGTGTAATATGGAGATTGTTGTATATTGAAATACATTGGTTAAACAAAGGTAAATTCTGAAATTGATTTTTTTTCCTTAAAGAAAACAGTCATTTATTTTATTGGTCAACATTTTAAAATAAAAATGCTGAGTTTAGCAATAAAAAAATAAAATAACAGAATTTATGCTTACCTGATAAATTACTTTCTCCAACGGTGTGTCCGGTCCACGGTGTCATCCATTACTTGTGGGATATTCTCCTCCCCCACAGGGAAAGGCAAGGAGAGCACACAGCAAGAGCTGTCCATATAGTCCCTCCCAGGCTCCGCCCCCCCAGTCATTCGACCGACGGTTAGGAGAAAAAAAGGAGAAACTATAGTGTGCCGTGGTGACTGTAGTGTATAGAGAAAGAAATTCTTCAAACCTGATTAAAAAACCAGGGCGGGCCGTGGACCGGACACACCGTTGGAGAAAGTAATTTATCAGGTAAGCATAAATTCTGTTTTCTCCAACATTGGTGTGTCCGGTCCACGGTGTCATCCATTACTTGTGGGAACCAATACCAAAGCTTTAGGACACGGATGAAGGGAGGGAGCAAATCAGGTTACCTAAACAGAAGGCACCACGGCTTGCAAAACCTTTCTCCCCAAAATAGCCTCCGAAGAAGCAAAAGTATCAAATTTGTAGAATTTGGACAAAGTGTGCAGAGAAGACCAGGTCGCTGCCTTACATATCTGATGAACAGAAGCCTCGTTCTTGAAGGCCCATGTGGAAGCCACAGCCCTAGTAGAGTGAGCTGTGATTCGTTCAGGAGGCTGCCGTCCGGCAGTCTCCTAAGCCAATCGTATGATGCTTTTCAGCCAAAAGGAAAGAGAGGTAGCAGTAGCTTTTTTGACCTCTCCTCTTGCCAGAATAAACTACAAACAGAGAAGACGTTTGTCTGAAATCCTTTGTTGCTTCTAAATAGAACTTTAAAGCACGGACTACATCTAAATTGTGTAACAAGCGTTCCTTCTTTGAAACTGGATTCGGACACAAAGAAGGCACAACTATTTCCTGGTTAATATTCTTGTTGGAAACAACCTTTGGAAGGAAACCAGGTTTAGTACGCAAAACAACCTTATCTGAATGGAACACCAGATAGGGCGGATTACACTGCAGAGCAGATAATTCAGAAACTCTTCTAGCAGAAGAATAGCAACCAAAAACAGAACTTTCCAAGATAACAACTTGATATCTATGGAATGTAAGGGTTCAAATGGAACCCCTTGAAGAACTGAAAGAACCAAATTTAGACTCCAGGGAGGAGTCAAGGGTCTGTAAACAGGCTTGATCCTGACCAAAGCCTGAACAAAAGCTTGAACATCTGGCACAGTTTCCAGTCGTTTGTGTAACAAGACAGATAAAGCAGAAATCTGTCCTTTTAGAGAACTCGCTGATAATCCCTTATCCAAACCTTCTTGGAGAAAGGAAAGGATCCTAGGAATTTTAATCTTACTCCATGAGAATCCCTTGGATTCACACCAACAGATATATCTTTTCCATATTTTATGGTAATCTTTCTAGTCACAGGTTTTCTGGCTTGTACCAGAGTATCTATCACAGAATCCGAAAACCCACGCTTAGACAAAATCAAGCGTTCAATTTCCAAACAGTCAGCTGGAGAGAAACTAGATTTGGATGTTCGAATGGACCTTGTACTAGAAGATCCTGTCTCAAAGGTAGCTTCCATGGTGGAGCCGATGACATATTCAACAGGTCTGCATACCAAGTCCTGCGTGGCCACGCAGGAGCTATCAAAATCACCGAGGCCTTCTCCTGTTTGATCCTGGCTACCAGCCTGGGAATGAGAAGGAACGGTGGAAACGCATAAGCTAGGTTGAAAGTCCAAGGCGCCACTAATGCATCCACTAGAGTCGCCTTGGGATCCCTGGATCTGGACCCGTAGCAAGGAACCTTGAAGTTCTGATGAGACGCCATCAGATCCATGTCTGAAATGCCCCATAATTGGGTCAACTGGGCAAACACCTCCGGGTGGAG
This sequence comes from Bombina bombina, assembly GCF_027579735.1. Taxonomy (NCBI): domain Eukaryota; kingdom Metazoa; phylum Chordata; class Amphibia; order Anura; family Bombinatoridae; genus Bombina; species Bombina bombina. The sequence continues at coordinate 360,622,092 of NC_069503.1, read as the reverse complement.
TTCCCACTCCCCCGGATGAAAGGTCTGACGACTCAGATAATCCGCCTCCCAGTTTTCCACTCCTGGGATGTGGATCGCAGACAGTTGGTAGGAGTGATCCTCCGCCCATTTGATGATCTTGATCACCTCTCTCATCGCCAGGGAACTCCTTGTTCCCCCCTGATGGTTGAAGTAAGCAACAGTCGTCATGTTGTCTGATTGGAATCTTATGAATCTGGCCTTTGCTAGTTGAGGCCAAGCCCGGAGAGCATTGAATATCGCTCTCAGTTCCAGGATGTTTATCGGGAGAAGAGACTCTTCCCGAGACCATAGACCCTGAGCTTTCAGGGAATCCCAGACCGCGCCCCAGCCTAATAGACTAAAATAATGCACAAACAGCACCTTAAGTTCCCAAATTCCCTTTTTCAACTCAGGGTTAGTGGTGACCGGTGGGGTAGAGGAGACTGCCTTCCTCTCAGTATTCCAACAAAAAGAGTGTCCACAGCACCAAGTAAATGAAAAGAGGTTTATTCTGGTACAAACATTAAAACATGCAACGTTTCGGGATCCATTCCCTTAATCATGCATAGATACAACAGGTGTGTGCACAAGCTTTATAGGGAAACACATTAACCCTTTAATGACATTTAAGCATTACTTGTATTATAGCATCACCTAGTGGAGAATGAAAATCATTACATTTTATTAATTACAACAATCTATTTTGATGCTTTTAACTTTTATGAGAACAAGACTGAGTGCACTTAACCCATTGATTGTTTAAAAACAATACTTACATAGAACAGATGCCACAATTTACAGGAACACAGAAAAATCAAGTTCCCTATTTAAACCTAGGGGAACCATTGAATTTAACCTATGAATCCAGAAGGATTCCTTTTGCTTTAATACCTGTTCCCTGTTTCCTCCTCTGCGGAGTCTTCCTATACCATCAATGACTTGCCATCTGAGCTGGCTAATACTATGGCCTGCTTCTATAAAATGACAAGCAACAGGAGCATTCATATCCTTACAGCGTATATTGGATCTGTGCTGACTCATCCTATCTCTTACTTTTCTGGTCGTCTCCCCCAAATAGATCTTCGAGCATGGGCACTTAATGAGATAAATTACGAAGGATGAGTCACATGTATAATGTTCCTTAATTTTAAACTTTTTCCCTGTTAATGGATGAAGAAATTCTTTACCTTTAATGACAGCATTACAACTGGCACACCCTAAACATGGAAAGGTGCCTGTGTTTTTAGAAGTGATATATGTTTGCTTCTGGGCTTTACTGGAGTGACATTGGATCCCTTTTATCCTTTGTTGAACAACTTAATAACTCTGTTAATGGGGTTAAGTATACCCTATCACATAGTGAGGAAAAAATTGTTTTTCTAGATACTGTTGTATATAGGAACACTGATGGTCTATTAAATGTAGATCTACATAAGAAACCCACTGACAGAAACACCCTATTGTCATTTGATAGCTATCACCCGGATAGACTAAAAAATTCATTACCTCGTAGCCAAATGTTAAGGGTTAAAAGGATAGTAACTGACAAAACATTGGTAGAGCTGAGGTTAAATGAAATGGCTACAAGATTCAAAGAAAGGGGTTATCCAGCCCCTTTAGTTAACACAGAAAAAGAGAGAATTTTAAAAGAAGAAGTAACCTTTAATAAGAATAGGAAGGATAAAAACCAGCGTATGGTATGTGTTACACAATTCAACCCTTACAGCAAGGAGATTTCTAGAATTGTTAATAAGCATTGGAATGTCCTTAAAAATTGTAATCCTGAAATTGCAGCATTTAAAGAAATCCCTATGATGGCATATAAAAGAGTGCCTAACTTAAAGGATAGGTTAGTGAGGAGTGATATAGGATCCAGTAAAGCCCAGAAGCAAACATATATCACTTCTAAAAACACAGGCACCTTTCCATGTTTAGGGTGTGCCAGTTGTAATGCTGTCATTAAAGGTAAAGAATTTCTTCATCCATTAACAGGGAAAAAGTTTAAAATTAAGGAACATTATACATGTGACTCATCCTTCGTAATTTATCTCATTAAGTGCCCATGCTCGAAGATCTATTTGGGAGAGACGACCAGAAAAGTAAGAGATAGGATGAGTCAGCACAGATCCAATATACGCTGTAAGGATATGAATGCTCCTGTTGCTTGTCATTTTATAGAAGCAGGCCATAGTATTAGCCAGCTCAGATGGCAAGTCATTGATGGTATAGGAAGACTCCGCAGAGGAGGAAACAGGGAACAGGTATTAAAGCAAAAGGAATCCTTCTGGATTCATAGGTTAAATTCAATGGTTCCCCTAGGTTTAAATAGGGAACTTGATTTTTCTGTGTTCCTGTAAATTGTGGCATCTGTTCTATGTAAGTATTGTTTTTAAACAATCAATGGGTTAAGTGCACTCAGTCTTGTTCTCATAAAAGTTAAAAGCATCAAAATAGATTGTTGTAATTAATAAAATGTAATGATTTTCATTCTCCACTAGGTGATGCTATAATACAAGTAATGCTTAAATGTCATTAAAGGGTTAATGTGTTTCCCTATAAAGCTTGTGCACACACCTGTTGTATCTATGCATGATTAAGGGAATGGATCCCGAAACGTTGCATGTTTTAATGTTTGTACCAGAATAAACCTCTTTTCATTTACTTGGTGCTGTGGACACTCTTTTTGTTGGCCAGCCTAATAGACTGGCGTTGGTCGTGACAATGACCCACTCTGGTCTGCGGAAGCTCATTCCCTGGGACAGGTGATCCTGAGTCAGCCACCAACGGAGTGAGTCTCTGGTCTTCTGATCTACTTGAATCACTGGAGACAAGTCTGTATAGTCCCCATTCCACTGTTTGAGCATGCACAGTTGTAATGGTCTTAGATGAATTCGCGCAAAAGGAACTATGTCCATTACTGCAACCATCAACCCTACTACTTCCATGCACTGAGCTATGGAAGGCCGTAGAACAGAGTGAAGAACTTGACAAGCGTTTAGAAGCTTTGACTCTGACATCTGTCAGGAAAATCTTCATTTCTAAAGAATCTATTATTGTTCCCAAGAAAGGGACTCTTGTTGATGGAGACGGGGAACTTTTTTCTATGTTTACCTACCACCCGTGAGATCTGAGAAAGGCTAGAACAATGTCTGTGTGAGCCTTTGTCTTTGAAAGAGAAGACGCTTGAATTAGGATGTCGTCCAAGTAAGGTACCACTGCAATGCCCCTGGGTCTTAGAACCGCTAGAAGGGACCCGAGCACCTTTGTGAAAATCCTTGGAGCAGTGGCTAGTCCGAATGGGAGAGCCACAATAGGTAGTGTTTGTCCAGAAAGGCGAACCTTAGGAACTGATGATGATCTTTGTGGATAGGAATATGCAGATACGCATCCTTTAGATCCACGGTAGTCATAAATTGACCCTCCTGGATTGTAGGTAAAATCGTTCGAATAGTTTCCATTTTGAACGATGTCACTCTGAGAAATTTGTTTAGAATTTTTAAATCCAGAATTGGTCTGAAAGTTCCCTCTTTTTTTGGGAACTACAAACAGATTTGAGTAAAACCCCTGACCTTTTTCCACAGTTCACTCCCATCTTTAACAGGTCTTCTGCACAATGTAAGAATGCCTGTCTCTTTACTTGGTTTGAAGATAAGTGAGACATGTGGAACCTTCCCCTTGGGGGTAGTTCCTTGAATTCTAGAAGATAACCCTGAGAGACTATTTCTAGTGCCCAGGAATCCTGAACATCTCTTGCCCAAGTCTGAGCAAAGAGAGAGAGTCTGCCCCCTACTAGATCCGGTTCCGGATCGGGGGCTACCTCTTCATGCTGTCTTGGTAGCAGCAGCAGGTTTCTTGGCCTGTTTACCCTTGTTCCAGCCTTGCATTGATTTCCAAGCTGGTTTAGTCTGGGAAGTGTTACCCTCTTGTCTAGAGGCTGCCGAGTTGGAAGCCGGTCCGTTCCTGAAATTGCGAAAGGAACGAAAATTGGACTTATTCTTAGCCTTGAAAGGTTTATCTTGTGGGAGGGCATGGCCCTTTCCCCCAGTGATGACTGAAATAATCTCTTTCAATTCTGGCCCAAAAGGGGTCATACCTTTGAAAGGGGTATTAAGCAATTTTGTCTTGGAAGATACATCCGCCGACCAAGACTTTAGCCAGAGCGCTCTGCGCGCCACAATTGTAAACCCTGAATTTTTTGCCGCTAACCTCGCTAACTGCAAAGCGGCGTCTAAAATAAAGGAATTAGCTAACTTAAGTGCGTAAATTCTGTCCATGACTTCCTCATACGGAGTCTCCCTACTGAGCGACTTTTCCAGTTCCTCGAACCAGAACCACGCCGCTGTAGTGACAGGAATAATGCACGAAATAGGTTGAAGGAGGTAACCTTGCTGTACAAAAATCTTTTTAAGCAAACCCTCCAATTTTTTATCCATAGGATCTTTGAAAGCACAATTGTCCTCAATAGGAATGGTCGTGCGCTTGGCTAGAGTAGAAAACTCCCCCTCGACCTTAGGAACTGTTTGCCATGTGTCCTTCCTGGGGTCGACCATAGGGAACAATTTCTTAAATATAGGAGGAGGGACAAAAAGGTATGCCTTGCGAGGGGCGGAGCCAGCCACCGCCAGATATGGCTGCATAGTAAGGAAGCTCCGGGCTACCAGGTACTTCCTAACCATATTATAAGCCCTAGGTGCTAACTAACAACATACCCCAAGACCTCTTCTAAAGCCGTGCACCACGGTGCATGCAAAGATAGAGCCTAAACATCGGGATCTGAGAGATATGTGAACGGAAGCGCCATGTAAGCAGAGATCACTAGGCCTCAAACCGTGACGCACATTCAGAAGCGGAGAGACGGAGCACTACAGAGCGGCACCGGAGGCAAGTTATAAGTAAAACACCTACACCCTCACGGTCAGCGACCCCTTTCCAGCCAGATACGGAACACACCGAGCAGCTTTGTCAGCACACACCTGATCCAGAGGGGATATAAGAGTGCAGTAGGGGCCGACATATAAGAGGTGCCCCTAGGCTAACTGGTATTCACTAACAAGGCCTGACATGCTCGTACCATGAGACATAATACCGATAAGGGCTTAAGGGCAATTGGTTAACTCTAGGCTGAGATAATAAATGACACACCACAAAGATCCATCAACAAAAAGTACTCAGCAGTGAGCAACTACACTAACAGATATAAATGGAGAATTAAAAGACCGCTAAGCAGAGTGTCAGCTAGATCCCTGCATGCAACCTGCAATATAAATGCATCAAGCAACATCATTACGCTAAAACAACAACAGTGAGTGACATACTATAACCCTCTTAATTTGCACAACACGAATAGATCTGTTGGACATAAAAACTATACTTCTGACCATCTGCTGTGTTGCGACAGTTAAACACACTACGTATACCCCATAAGATGGCGTCCAGGAGACCCCCTAAATCTGATAAAGCAGGCAAACCCCAAACAACCCCTGCAGGCAAGATGAAAAACTTCTTTAAAGTACTTGATACGACAGAACCTGCCATCACTGGCACACAAGATCTGGATAGCAACCAGTCTGACACTGAATCATCAGAAATAGGACAATGCCCTAAAGAACAGCTCACGAAGGCCGATCTAGAAAACCTACCGACAAAAGCGGATTTTGCATCCCTCATAGCACAAGTGGGGAAAATGATCAAAGATGGCCTCAAAGAGGTCAGGAAGGACATCTCCGAATTAGGAGAGAGAGTACTACACCTTGAAGATGATCTAGAATCGGTACAAAAAGAGGCTGATTTGCAAAACAGAATTTTAGATACTCAAGATTCAACAATCCTACAGATGCAAATGCAATTGGAAGACCTAGACAATAGGGGTCGCCGCAGTAACATTAGAATACGAGGGGTCAGTGAAAAAATCACTCCACAACAGATACCACTATACCTGCAGGCACTGTTTCAAACTATCCTACAGACCCCAGAAAATCCCAACCTGCCTGTAGAGAGAGCGCATCGAGCCCTCAGGCCTAAACCACCTGAAGGAAAGCCTCCAAGAGACATTATCCTCAAATTCCAATCTTTCAATGACAGAGAAAAGATAATGGAAGCCTCAAGGAAAATGAGACAAATCTCCCACAATGGAGATAGCATCCAAATCTACGCTGACCTAAGCATCATCACATTGAACAAACGAAGAGAGGCCAAATATCTAACTCTACATCTACAGGAACTAAAGATACCATATAGATGGGGATTCCCGTTTTGTATAAAAGTGATACAAGGATCAACTGTTGCTATCTACAGATCCCCAGAAGATCTGAGAGACTTTTGCAAACACCTGAACATCCCGGAACCCGCACTGCCCAGGTTAGATACCCAAACTCCAAAAGACAACCTCAAGCTCACTAAAGATCCAAAGCCTCGGGGGAGTTCATGGTCCAGAATCAGTAGGAAAAGACATCAATCAGCCTCCGGATCAGTAGATGAAGGGTCACACTCGACATGATAATAGAGGACTTGACAGAGTTGTTATTTGAAAATGTCAATAATCATTGCATATAGATGCAATGTTACACATGCTCTTCCTACCCATAAAGGGACTATAACCCATATCCCTCCTCTACCCCCTGGTATAACGGTAGTGTGAGTATGAACTTTCATTAGTAACTGCCTTATGATGATCTGACAGACAGGTATGCAAACTGTTAGATTCCTTTGTGATTCTCCTTAATGACTAGCCTTATACTGTTTATATTTGTATTCTCTCATGTCTCTCTTACAGTATGGAAAAATCATAAGTAAAAATTACACCTAGTCTAAATAACATCATAAGAAGTACTGATACTCCCATGTCCGTATTTTTATGCGAACTGGGCAGTATCCCCTTTCACCATATGAATTGTATATGTATTTATGCAATCCTTATACTTTCATTGTTGTTTGTTGGTTAAATGTTAAGTTAGTTATGTTGAATAGTTGGTTAAGTTATAGAATCACTGAAAAAGTTCATGTCTTTCTGGTTCTACATGTGATTTTACAGGTTCAAATGAATGGGTCCCATTACAAGCTTTCCAATCTTAAGGGTAAACATAGGAAACAAACTCAACCCCACCGATGTCCACATTGATAGGAGCTAGACACATTAATATCCTCACACAAAATACCAAAGGCCTGAATTCTCCTGTAAAAAGATCGATAGCCCTTAATTGGTTTACTAGACAGAAAAGTGAAATAATATTTATCCAGGAAACACATTTTAAAGACGGTAACACGCCGAAATTTTCCTCAAAGCACTTCCCAACAGGTCACTATAGCTCCCACCCACATAAAAAGATAAACGGAGTAGGCATACTGCTACACAAAAACATCCCCCTACAGAACATCACTACACATAAAGATACAGAAGGCAGATACCTAATACTGGTAGGTGAACTATATAATAAGCCGATAACTTTAGCTAATGTATATGCACCTAACAGAGGGCAAGCTAAATTTTTCAAAAAACTCACGAACAAACTTCTAGAAGTGTCAAAGGGATCCACAATACTAGCAGGAGATTTCAATGTAGTTTTAAACCCCAAGCTAGATAGCTCACAAGCAAAAAGCTACTTGTCAGATAGCACGATTAGAAACATAGCTAGTAGTCTGAGAACCTCTTCATTAATAGATGTATGGAGAACTCAACACCCGACACAAAAAACATTCACCTTCTTTTCTACTCCAAATAGATCTCACTCAAGGATAGACTATATATGTGTAGATCAGTTAAGTCTGTCCCTGGCAAAAAACACAGATATTGTACCAACCCCTTGGTCAGACCACTCAGCGACCACTTTAACTCTGGACTGGCCAGAACGCCCAATAAGGGACTTCTGCTGGAGATTGGATAACACTCTACTTTTACAGGAGCATATCCCTGTCAAAATAACCAAATCTCTAACTGAATACTTTAGATACAATCAAAACGCAGACACTGCCCCTACCACAGTATGGGAAGCTCATAAAGCCGTTATTAGAGGGGAATTCATTAAACAAAAATCAATCCTCAACAAATCCTATAATCAGGAATACACACAATTATTCCAAAACCTGAGGGAAGCGGAGAAACTACACCTAGATAACCCCAATTCCCAGACTAGCCTCGATGGTCTCACAGCAGTAAGAAGGGCCCTGAACAATTTACTAAACAGAGAAGTGCATAGAAAGGCATATTACTTAAAGAAACTTTACTTCACTGAGGGGAACAGAGCAGGACCACTACTAGCCAGAGCTCTAAAGAAAAAATCACTTGGGAATTATATCCATAAAATGCAGGACAAAACAAAACAGGAAACCTTTGATTGCAAAGAAATAGCAAATATATTCAGTAGCTACTATAGATCTCTTTATAACTTAACACCAATTGTAGACCCTCCCCTATCAGGCCTGATAAAGGAATATATAGATAAGGCGGACCTCCCAGTCATCCCACAGGACATAGCTAAAACTATGGAAGCCCCGATTACAGAACGAGAGATAACCGAAGCAATAGCGAGCTTACCCACACAAAAGAGCCCAGGTCCAGATGGACTCACAAATATGTACTATAAGAGATTCCAATCAACACTAACCCCACATTTAGCAAGTGTGTTTAACTATCTAGATAAGGAGGGACAGTTATCCCCACTGCTCCTAGAAGCGCACATCACCGTATTACATAAGGAAGGGAAACCCACAACACAACCCGAGAGCTATAGGCCAATTTCATTGCTTAATGGGGACATAAAGATTTATGCCAAAATATTAGCGAAAAGAATTAGTGCAATTTTACCGTCAATCATCCAGTTAGACCAGGCGGGCTTTGTTCCGCACAGGGAGGCCAGGGACAACACAATTAGAACTGCCCGTATAATAGAGTATGTAACAACCCACAAGATCCCAATGGCCCTGGTCTCCACTGATGCGGAGAAAGCTTTTGATAGGGTGGCTTGGCCCTTCCTCAGAGCTTCTCTGCAGAGGTTTGGATTTGGGGAGATTATGATTAAGAGAATCTTCCAACTCTATGACTCTCCCTCCGCCAAAGTGAAAGTTAATGGGGTTTTGTCCCAGGGATTCCCAATAAATAATGGAACGAGACAGGGATGCCCGCTCTCGCCGGTCTTGTTTGTACTAGTCATGGAGGTTCTGGCATCCAAAATACGCTCTAACACAGAGATAGTGGGTATAAACATAGGCCCAAACCACTATAAACTCTCGATGTTCGCAGATGATGTCTTGTTGACATTGTCCTCCCCAGACAGATCTATCCCTGCGCTAATTGAGGAATTTGATGAATTTAGCAAGATGTCCAACTTCCTCATAAACCAACAAAAATCAGAGATTCTATGCGTAGCTATGACCCGGAAGGAAGGATTGGCACTTAAAGATCTCTGCCCATACAAGATACAAACCTCACAACTAAAGTATCTGGGAGTATTCCTAACCCCTAAGATTACTCACTTATTCGAAGCAAATTATAAACCATTGCAAAATACAATAACACATACTCTCCAGAATTGGAGAGATAAACCCATATCGTGGTGGGGTAGAGTTCAGGCGATAAAAATGTCAATACTACCGAAGATTCTATACACCTTGCAGGCAATCCCAGTCACCTTACCTAGACTATACCTCACACATCTACAAAAACTCATACACTCATTTATTTGGGGCAAGATAAAACCATGCGTCAACGCGGCCACTATGCACAGAGCAGTGAGGGAGGGCGGCCTGGGAGTACCAAAACTAGAAACGTACTACCACTCAATAGCCCTCCAGCACATTCTAGATTGGCACATAAAGAAAGATGATAAAGCCTGGGTGTCCTTAGACTCCCAGATCCTTAGAGCCCCAAGGCCTGGTGCCATCTGCTGGATGGACAAACGTCTCAGACCTACGGTCTGCCAGACATCAATGCTTTATAAACATATATTGGAGGTATGGGACTACCTAAACCAAAAGTTCCCTAAGCTATCAACACCCCAATCCCCCCTCACTCCAATATCAGCAAATATGGAATTAACAGGAGGATATGAACCCATACAGGGAGTCCGAGTCACATGGGAAATACCTGATTCCTTACCAATAATTAATTTCTTAAACAAGAGAACATTGAAACCTAGACAGGAAATGACACAAATACTACGGGGGGCCTTCACATCATGGCTCAAATACACACAACTCTCACATTACATAAATAGTAACCAAAACAAGCAGGATCTAACTAGACCCCCGACTGCTTTTGAAAACTTGTGCCTGTTGGCCACTCCCGCTAGAGGTACCCTTTCCATAGCTAAAAGAACACTAGATACAGCTACGCAAATGCACCTCCCAACATACACTGAACACTGGCAACAAGACTTAGGCGTAGTGATAGACGAGGAAACCTGGAGAAAAATCTTTAATAACACCCGAAGATCATCTACTTCCGCTAAAATAGTTGAAATGAATTTTAAAATACTGATGCGGTGGTATCTCACACCACATAGGCTACACAGAATCTACCCCGCGTCTTCGGCCTTATGCTGGAGGAACTGTGGAGCTACAGGGACTATGGCTCATGTTTGGTGGCTCTGTCCTAAGATTAAACCCTTCTGGAGTAAGATCGAACAGATACTACAGAAATTAGGGGGCACAGACTTCACATTAACACCATTAATAGCATTATTAAATAATACACCTAGTTGCAGATGCAGAATCCGTCAGGGCTTAATTCAGATAAGCTTGAATAGTGCAAAATCCCTAATATCCCTTAACTGGAAATCCCCTTTGATCCCCACAATCCAGCAATGGATCTCGAAAATGAATGATATACTCCCACTAGAGCAATATGGTTACTACAGAAGAAACCAACTAGGCATATTCCTAGATATGAAACTTTACTGGGAAGACCTAGTCAACTCGGCTGACCTGAACATTTAATGTCCCCAAAACAAAATAAACACGATTAAACAGACATAAACATTAAAATAGAGAAACAGTTACGAGGCCATACCACACCAAACATATTTAACTGGGGCCCCAGATATGACATAAGCTAAACCCTACCCTTTCGCATGCACAAAAAGATAAGATACTTGGACCACCCTATCACAGACAGAACTTGTAGAACTGTTGTTTTGTTAAAATATTTGTATAGTTATTTAAGTTTTTCGTTTTAATTGGTTATACGCATCAACACTTAAGCATTGGACTCGTGAAGTTAATAAAATAAAATATGCTAGACAGACTCGCCAAGATGCAAAGTCCTATGGGACTGATGGACACAGAACTTCTCACCCATGCCATACCGAGACCATTGTATAAGCTCAGAAATGTAACATTAACAGAATCTGTCAGATGTTGTAACGTCATTAATGTGTGAAAACCAATAAAAATTATGTTTCAAAAAAAAAAGGTATGCCTTGCTTCTCCCACTCCTTATTCACTATGTCCGCCACCCGTTTAGGTATCGGAAAAGCATCAGGGTGCACCGGGACCTCAAGGAACTGTCCATCTTGCACAAATTTAAATTTAAATGTCACAACATCAGGTTCTGCCTGCTGAGAAATTCTTCCTGTATCAGAAATTTCCCCATCTGACAAACCCTCCCTCACTGCCACTTCAGATTGGTGTGAGGGTATGACAGAAAAATTATCATCAGCGCCCTCCTGCTCTACAGTGTTTAAAACAGAGCAATCACGCTTTCTCTGAAATGCTGGCATTTTGGATAAAATATTAGCTATGGAGTTATCCATTACTGCCGTCAATTACTGCATAGTAACAAGCATTGGCGCGCTAGAAGTACTAGGGGTCGCCTGCGTGGGCATAACTGGTATAGACACAGAAGGAGATGATGTAGAACTATGTCTACTTCCTTCATCTGAGGAATCATCCTGGGCAACTTTACAATTTGTGACAGTTCTGTCCTTACTTTGTTTGGACGCAATGGCACAATTATCACACTATATTTGAAGGGGGAACCCCATTGGCTACCATACATACAGAACATGATCTATCTGAAGGTACAGACATGTTAAACAGGCTTAAACTGGTTAATAAAGCACAAAAACCGTTTTAAAACAAAACCGTTACTGTCTCTTTAAATGTTAAACAGGGCACACTTTATTACTGAATATGTGAAAAACTATGAAGGAATTATCCAATCTTTACCAAATTTTCACCACAGTGTCTTAATACATTCAAAGTATTGCACCCCAATTTTCAAGCTGTTAACCCTTAAAATGTGGAAACCGGAGCCATTTTTAATTTTAACCCCCTTACAGTCCCAGCCACAGCCTTTGCTGCAACTTCACCAATCCCAGGGGGGTATATGATACCAAATGAAGCCTTCTAGGAACGTTTTTAGTGGATTCCAGACCCTCACACATGCAGCTGCATGTACTGAACTCAAAATTAACTGCACAGTAATGGCGCGAAAATGAGGCTCTGCCTACTACAGAGAAAGGCCCTTCCTGACTGGGAAGGTGTCTTAACAAGTGCCTGGTGCTAAAAACGTTCCCCAATGTTATAAAAGTGTGAAATACAACTTCAAACTGCATATAATACTTAAATAAAGCAATTGATTTAGCCCCTAAAAGTGTCTACCAGTTTATAGCCCATAATAAGCCCTTTATTCTGTTTGAGACTAAGAAAATGGCTTACCGATCCCCATGAGGGGAAAATGACAGCCTTCCAGCATTACACAGTCTTGTTAGAAATATGGCTAGTCATACCTTAAGCAGAAAAGTCTGCTAACTGTTTCCCCCAACTGAAGTTACTTCATCTCAACAGTCCTATGTGGAAACAGCAAACGATTTTAGTTACTGTCTGCTAAAATCATAATCCTCTCACAAACAGAAATCTTCATCTCTTTCTGTTTCAGAGTAAATAGTACATACCAGCACTATTTTAAAATAACAAACTCTTGATAGAAGAATAAAAAACTACAACTAAACACCACAAACTCCTCACCATCCCCGAGGAGATGCTACTTGTTCAGAGCGGCAAGGAGAATGACTGGGGGGGCGGAGCCTGGGAGGGACTATATGGACAGCTCTTGCTGTGTGCTCTCCTTGCCTTTCCCTGTGGGGGAGGAGAATATCCCACAAGTAATGGATGACACCGTGGACCGGACACACCAATGTTGGAGAAAAGATATTTATTTCATGTTGACGCTTGTCTCATCCACAGATATAACACATTATATAAACGAACTGAACTTAACATTGCAAGAGTAAAACCATATCACAAATAGTTGAACACCTTGACAGTTTTATAAGCAGTCTGCAGATACACAGCATGCAACTTCCTTTGCCAAAGGAAATATGGCGTCCTCTGTATTTTGCAAAGAAATGGTAGACAAAAATCCAGATGCAGTGTTTTTATTCTGCATGCCAATGTGGGGCATACTTCTAGAGCAGTTCTCAAAAAAATATTTCTCTTTTAATAACACGAGGCCACAGCTATCATTACTCAACAAACTTAATGAAATGTAACAGAAAATGTTCAATTTGATCTGTGTGATTTTCAGAGTGATCCTTTTATCCAGGGAAGAGATGAAAATTGAACAGAATTCTAGTAACCATTTCCATGTGAAAAATACCTAAACTGGATGATATAATATTTTCAATATAATTACTTTTATGTTTTAAAGCACCTACCCATGTGAATGTGCCTTTTTGTCAATGAAGGCAATAACATCTACATAGAGAAATAGACTGACTTATGGCCACCTGCAAGATTTGATGCTCTTTTCATAAACTCCACTTCAAACTGATTTTTCAGAACATGTGAAATTACATGCGTATACTGCTCTGGGATTCTAACACAAATTATATTTAACTATGTTATATTCTGTTACAGCTTTAACCCCTGCTATACATTTCCACAGCATCATCACTAACTTTTCATTTATACTTCAGGTATTAAAGAGTTATTTTTAAACTAAGCTGCCATTTTAACATTAGGCATTATTAGCTCATCCAATTCCATATCTCCAAACAGCCCTGGATCTTGCGATTGTCATGGGTTGAGAAGTCTGCCCACTGCCCCTCCTGTAACTTCCTGGTTTCCAGAGCCTGCCTGCTTCTGCCCACAAAGCAACATGACTGTACAACCCAACCAACATCATACATGTGACCCCATCTCTCATGTTGCATTTCTGTCCACAAAGCATTAGCACTGGTACGCCAATGTGCACAGGTCCCCCCAGGAACTGTTGGGAAGTATACAATTTCTTTTTAGAGCTCTTAAAGGGACACTCAAGTCAAAATTTTACTTTCATGATTCAGATATAGGGGCCTAGTTATCAAGCCGTCAACCTCAAATACGCTGGAATTCCGCAGCGTATTTGTGGCGAGGCTGATTCGCCTTAGTTATCAAAGGCTAGAGACCGGCAAAAGTAGAATTTTGTGACGTAAACTTCGATCCGCCGGACTCAGTCCGACACAGATCGATTCTTACGTCACTCCAGATCTGACTACTTTTGCTAGTTATCAAAAAACTAGCAGGTACGCTCGGCACTTTTCCGGCCCAGCGTACCTGGTTTTCAAACCGCCACCCTGGAGGCGGCGGATCCCATAGGAATCAATGGGAGTCTGACCATAGCGAAAGTACAAGTTCGCTGCTGCCAGACATCCCATTGATTCCTATGGGAGATGTCTGCACCTAACACCCTAACATGTACCCCGAGTCTAAACACCACTAATCTGTCCCCCCTACACCGCCGCAACTAAATAACTAAATGGCTGATCCAATCAGCATATCAGATTGAGCTTGCATTCTATTGGCTGATCGGAACAGCCAACAGAATGCGAGCTCAATCTGATTGGCTGATTGGATCAGCCAATCGGATTGAACTTGAATCTGATTGGCTGATTCAATCAGCCAATCAGATTTTTCCTACCTTAATTCCAATTGGCTGATAGAATCCTCTCAGCCAATTGGAATTGAAGGGGCGCCATCTTGGATGACGTCCCTTAAAGGAGCCTTCATTCGTCGGTTGTCCGTCGGGAAAGAAGGATGTTCCGCGTCGGCGGGATGAAGATTGAAGACCCCGCTTGGAAGATGACATCGCCCGGATAGAAGACTTCTTCAGCGCCTCTTGGAAGATGACATCGCCTGGATGGAAGACTTCTTCAGCGCCGCTTGGAGGATCACTTCATCGGATGGAAGATTTCTTCAGCGCCGCTTGGAGGATAACTTCTGCCGCTCCGGGTCTCCTCTTCGGTTCCATCGCTGCTCGGCTGAGTGAAGACGACTCAAGGTAGGATGATCTTCAGGGGATTAGTGTTAGGTTATTTTAAGGGGGGTTTGGGTTAGATTAGGGGTATGTGGGTGGTGGGTTTTAATGTTGGGGGGGTTGTATTTTTCTTTTACAGGCAAAAGAGCTGAATTCTTTGGGGCATGCCCCACAAATGGCCCTTTTAAGGGCTGGTAAGGTAAAAGAGCTTTGAACTTTTTTAATTTAGAATAGGGAAGGGCATTTTTTATTTTGGGGGGGTTTGTTATTTTATTAGGGGGCTTAGATTAGGTGTAAGTAGCTTAAAATTGTTGTAATATTTTTTAAATGTTTGTAACTTATTTTTTTTATTTTTTGTAACTTAGCTTTTTTTATTTTTTGTACTTTAGTTAGTTTATGTAATTGCATTTAATTGTAGTTATTTGTAGGTAATTTATTTAATTAATTTAATGATAGTGTAGTGTTAGGTTTAATTGTAACTTAGGTTAGGATTTATTTTACAGGTAATTTTGTATTTCTTTTAGCTAGGTAGGTATTAAATAGTTAATAACTATTTAATAACTATTCTAACTAGCTAAAATAAATACAAAGTTACCTGTAAAATAAATATAAATCCTAAGATAGCTACAATGTAATTATTAATTATATTGTAGCTATCTTAGGGTTTATTTTACAGGTAAGTATTTAGTTTTAAATAGGAATAATTTATTTAAGTATAGTGTAGTGTTAGGTGTAATTGTAACTTAGGTTAGTTTTTATTTTACAGGTTAATTTCTCTTTATTTTAGCTAGGTAGGTATTAAATAGTTAATAACTATTTAATAGCTATTGTACCTAGTTAAAATAAATTGAAATTTGCCTGTAAAATAAAAATAAATCCTAAGATAGCTACAATATAATTATTATTTATATTGTAGCTATATTAGGGTTTATTTTAAAGGTAAGTATTTAGTTTTAAATAGGATTAATTTAGTTCATAATAGAAATATTATTTAGATTTATTTAATTAATATTTAAGTTAGGGGGGTGTTAGGGTTAGTGTTAGACTTAGGTTTAGGGGTTAATAATTTTATTACAGTGGCGGCGGTGTAGTGGGGGGCAGGATAGGGGTTAATAAATTTATTATAGGTGGCGACAGTGTAGGGGGGGCAGGATAGGGGTTTATAAATTTAATATAGGTTGCGGCGGGGTCAGGGAGCGGGGGTTTAGGGGTTAAACTATTTATTTAGTTGCAGCGAGGTGCGGGATCAGTAGGATAGGGGTTAATAACTTTATTATAGAGGGCGATAGGTATAGGGGGGGCAGGATAGCGGTTACTAGGTATAATGTAGGTGGCAGCGGTGTCCGGGAGCAGCGGTTTAGGGGTTAATACATTTATAAGAGTTGCGGCAGGGTCTAGGAGCAGCGGTTTAGGGGTTAATACATTTATAAGAGTTGCAGCGGGGTCTAGTAGCGGCGGTTTAGGGGTTAGTAACTTTATTTAGTTGCGGGGGGCTCCGGGGGTGCCGGTATAAGGGGTAGAACAGTGTAGTTAGTGTGGGTGCTTAGTGACAGGCTAGCAAGAAAGCTGTAAAAAAGCCGAAGAGCAGCGAGATCGGATGAGTGATAACTCTCACAGTCCGCTGCTCATCGCCCCGTACTTGGTGCGCGGCTTTTTGACAGCTTTTTTGATAACTTAGGCGAATTTTTGCAGGTCCGCGGCGGTGATGTGAGGCGAGCTTAGGCGGGCGTATTGGGCCGGCGAAGACAGGTAAAATAGACACGTTGATAACTACCCCCCATAGGCTCAGACCGCTGCCTTATAACCTGTCCGCCTGCTCTGAGGCGGTGGACAGAAATCAACCTGATCGAATATGATCGGGTTGATTGACAGCCCCTGCTAGCGGCAGGAAGCAGTATTGCACTAGCAGTTCACAAGAACTGCTGGTACAATGATAAATGCCGACAGCGTATGCTGTCGGCATTTATCAATGTTCAGCGGACATGATACGCTACATTGTATCATGTCCGCTCGCACTATAATAAATTGACTCCATAACATGCAATTTTAAACAACTTTTCAATTTACTTCCATTAACAAAATGTGCAGTCTTTTTATATTTACACTTTTTGAGTCACCAACTCCTACTGAGCATGTGCAAGAGTTCATAGAATATACGTATATGCATTTGTGATTGGCTGATGGCTGTCACATGATACAGGGGGAATGGAAATAGACATCACTTTGAAATTTGTCAGAATTTTATCATGAATTTGTTGGTTATGCAAATCTACTATATTTACAGGTCCTTTAATTATATATTTTTACTTTTTATTAAGCATAATAGTGAAACAATCTATGAACAATAATTGTAAGAATATGAATTCAAGATCCTGTATACATTTTTTAGTAAATATGTTGTCATTTGAATGTTTAATTGTCATACATTTGTATGCAGCCTTTAACAAATGAGTGGCAAGCTTATTTTTTTAGCATGCTCCTGGAAGTGGACTGAATTCGCACATGCATACATGCTCTTCATCACGGATCTCTGCATGCGTGAAATGCATCCGATTGCAAACAATTGTCTTTCCACACTTTTAGTGATGATACTGCCTACGTTTGAATACATTTGCTATAACCTAATTTTTCAATATATTAAACATGTAACAAATGGGAGAATGAGAAACAAGTCAATTACTTTAAGAGATTATAAAAAAATGTCACCTAATGACAAATAAACGTTCTGTAGATACTCCGGTTGTTACTTTTAGGACTTGGTAGTCTAAAATAGTGCAGCAACTAGAAGGGATCTAGAATATATATAACTTAAAAGGCCACTAATAATACTTTGGGAACCATTTGTAAAATATAATTATATTATAGGTATGTAACATGAGAAAGTTATAACACTCTGGCATGCCTAAAAACCTCTATATGATTGCCTTTGGAATGAGAGAGAAAGGCCACTTTTGGATTGTACACTTAAAGGGACATGATACCCAAATGTTGGAACACTTAAAAGTGATGCAGCAATGCTATAAAAAGCTGACTAGAATATATCACCTGAACATGTAATTCTCTGATAGTTTGCACCGGTAGACCAATGTATGGGTATTGTGCCAGCTGTCTCATGACCGCCTCCACCCCTTCATCATGGGGTATAACGATATATAGGCTGGTCACAATATGTCCAATATCTGGTTCAGTATATTGATCATGGATCCTGAATCCAACAAGAATGTATCCATATTTTTTACCAGAGGTTGTAGCAGGTAATCCAAGTAGATGGAGAGGGGCCGTGCAAAGATGCTTTTACAACGAGAGACACGGTGGATATATGAATTGGGGACCATGGCACCGCAAGGCCTGAATGTCCATCTGGACTGGCACTATTATCTATAGAGACTCCTACCATATAAATTGAATATGAGAGTCCATAATCCTCCTTATTGAGAATCCATGATCCATATTGTGTAGTATTCCAGACATGTATACATTTTAACTTCCAGCTGGGGCAGGCATATGGGGTGGTGTATTGGATTAACACCTACCTCCCTATTGTTAGTAATCATTATTATGCATTTCTGATGCCATTTGTTGAACATAGAATAATGTTTAGTCTGTGATTTATGTAGCATCTTATATATAGTATGCCCATTATGTTACTGACAGGTAGATTTTCTATCTTGCGTTGAAAGAGATGCATTAGGGGTTCTATTCTATAAACACCGTGGTTACGTGTTACCTGGAGGACGGACAATATTTGACACATCTTTTTGTAGTTGTGTCTGTCTCCTTACAACATTGTAACATATATTTCTGATATTATTCATCACAACGTCTGCTCAGTGCAATTTCACTTGTTGTATCTTGTTTACTGTTTCAATATTTGCCTGCCTTTATTTTTAGGACAAGTGACACCTTATGGCTATATTACAAATACTGTGCAGTTCACTATGGATTATCTGTATTTAGACATTCCTCCGGGGGTAGGATACCCCATACTTAATCTATTTTATATCCTCATAATCCCTTCCTTTACAAGATGTAATCGCCATATTACACTTTCTATGTACTGTGTTTTTAACGTATCACTTAGTATGTTACACACAGCAGCTTTGCAGAGTAGCTTGCCGGTTACCATAGTGATCAATGACATGGAGCGTTACTACGTGATCACTGGGACTTCCGGCTATTTGCTAGCGGCACCACGGGTGGGGATGTTGGGTTTATTTAAGTTTGGAAAGTCACTTGGTTTGTATGCTTATTGGTTTAAGGACGAGGAAGACCTCCAAACGTCACCTGATTAAAGAAGTTATTTCTGTAATTCAAGACCCGTGATTTCCAGGGCACGAAAGGAGTGAGCAGACTGTGCTGTTGATGTAAATATTAGGGCCCATTGTTCTGGGGAGGATTGATAACCTACTTCTCTTTGCCACTGTCATGAGATGAAGGACATATGCAGGACACAGCAATGATGGTACAACTCTATTTTATTGCAGAGCATAGCAATACACATCTAGTCAGGTTGATTGTACTAAACTAACTGCGACACAGACACCGGACCTAAGACCCGCCCACAAACTAGTGACATCACATCCTGCTCTCATCACATCTTCCCCTTTTTCAAAGGCGAAGCATACATTTGCATATAACAAATAACAAGGTACACAAACAGAGTATACAACAACATTATTGTTTTTGAACATTATATAAACAAATAGGTTAGAAAACATGAACAAATAAATTACATCCTGACTTGGACATCGGGGTAGACTACCCTAGTCCACAGTGACCATGGGATTATTCTGCCCATACTTCCGGTCACTGTTCTAGCTAAAGTCAGTCCCTATATCGGGCCGGAAGTTTCACCACTCTTCCGCTTGATGTAACTTTGCATGAACTGTCCTCTGATACAGAAGATGGTGAACAAGAGTCCGCTGGAGGCAAAGATATATCCCCGTTGTGGTCTTGCTGAGGGGAAGGCACCTCTCTTAGAACAGGGGATCCCACCGGCGGTGTTACTGAGGCATCCAGTTCCAGACTCTCAGGTACAGACTGAAGATGTCTTCGGTTACGGCGTGTAACCGTCCCTCCGTAAGGATTGTATAAGACCTTGGTTCTGGAGAGCGGCCAACTACCATAGCAGGCGTCTTCCATTTCTTCTCATCATCCAGTTTAATTCTGACACTTTGGCCCGCTTTCAGTTCCTGTAAGGGCCTGACAGAATGTCTCCTGTCGTAGAAGAAACGATAACCCTTTTTGGCCTCTTCATCCCTCCTAAGGACTTCGTCCCGAGGAACAGGGCCAGACAGCTTGAAGAGATAAAGTTGTGCGAATCTGGCGTCCTAGCATCAGCTGTGCCGGGCTAAACACGGTGGCTTGAATGGGCGTCGCCCTGTATGACAAGAGGGCTAGGTACGGCTCAGATTGCCTTAGAATGAATTTTGTTGTTTGGACTGCCCTTTCAGCCATTCCGTTGGCCTGCGGATAATGTGGACTTGACGTGGAATGTACAAAATCATACTCCCTGCTGAAAGCACTGAACTCTGTAGAAGCGAACTGCATACCATTATCACTCACTAGCTCCATTGGAATGCCCCAGCGGGCGAACAAGCTCTTCAGGCGAATGATAACGGCCTGACTTGTGATATCATTCAGGGGTGCAATCTCCAAATACCTGGAATAGTAGTCGATCACAACAAGGAACTTTTTCCCATGCAGTTCGCACAAATCAGCAGCTATTTTCTGCCACGGCCCCGCAGGCAGCGGAGTAGACATCAAGGGCTCCCTTCTCTGAGTAGGCCGGCGTTCCAGGCAAAAAGGCACATTTAGACACGTGATTTGCAATGTCGGAGCTGATCCCAGGCCACCACACAGCTGTAGCTGCCCTTTCTCTGCACTTTGTAATGCCTAAGTGGCCATCGTGAATCCTGTTTAACATCTCCTTCCTCATGCTGACAGGAATGACAATGCGGTCTTGGAACAGCACCAACCCCTCCAGCTCCGTGAGCTGCGACCTCTCTGGCTGGTAAACATTTAAAGACATCCAGGCTGCCCGGCTCTCGGGCCAGCCTTCTTTTATGTACCTTATAACTTCTTGCAGATCTGTGTCCAAATATGTCTCTTTCTTTATCTCTTCCAGTTTCCTTGAAGAAATGGACTTAGAGGCCAGAACTGAATCAACATACACTTTCACATCCGATTCTGTGGAGGATTCTTCAGCAGCAGCCAGCGGGAGCCTGGATAGTGTATCCGCCACAACCAGTTGTTTCCCCGGCACATGCACTGCCTGAACATTGAACCTGAGCAGTCTCATTAAAAGTCTCTGGCATCTCAAGGGTGTTTTGTCAATGTCATAAGAGTTGATTAGAGGGACTAGCGGTTTGTGGTCAGTTTCCAGACTAAATTTCTCCAAACCCACTAGATAGCGCTGGAAGCGCTCACAGGCCCAAACTGCAGCCAGGCACTCTTTCTCAATTTGAGCGTATTTTGACTCCACAGCCGTCAGTGTGCGGGAACAGTAGGCGATGGGCTGTAGTTTATTTTCGTTCAGCTGCAGGAGTGCAGCCCCCAACCCATAACTGCTTGCATCGGCATTAACCACAGTCTTTTTTGAAGGGTCGTAGAACCCCAGCACTGAGGCAGACCCCAGCAGGGACTTGTCATGCAGGAAAGCTTTTTCTTGTGAAGGTCCCCAGACCCAGGCAACGTCTTTCTTAAGCAACTCTGTGATAGGGTGTAAAACTGTTGATAAATCTGGAAGAAACTTGCCCACGTAATTTACAAGGCCCAATATCTGTCTCAGCTCATGTACATCAGAAGGGCTTTTCATCTGTTTAATAGCACAAATTTTCTCGGGGTCTGGCTTGATGCCATCCCCGTTGATGATATGCCCAAAAAAAGCATAATTCAGTTTTCCTAAAATGACATTTTTCTTTATTCAGCTTCAGCCCAGACTCTTTGATAGCCTGTAGCACACAACTCAAACGCTGATCATGCTCCTCCACTGTAGACCCATACACTAGAATGTCGTCCATGACGACCGCTGTGCCCACGTGGTCACTCAGGAGAGAACTCATTTCCCTTTGAAAGATTTCAGGAGCGGAGGATATCCCAAAAGGGAGTCTGCAGAAGCAGAACCGACCTACCGGTGTGATAAAGGTAGTCAGTTTGCGGCACTTTGGATCCAGGGGGATCTGCCAAAAGCAGCTAGAAGCGTCTAATGTGGAAAAGAACTTCGCCCCAGCCAACTTCGGAGCTATATCTTCTAATGTCTGCAGCACAAATCTCTCTCTCTTCACTGCCTCATTCAACCTTTTCAGGTCCACGCAGATGCGCACCTTTCCGTTTTTCTTTGCAACTGGAACAATGGGGGCACACCAATCAGTCGCTTCAACAACCTCTTCAATAACCCCCATAGACTTCATGCGCATAAGCTCCTTCTCCACTTGAGACATGAGAGGGAACGAAATTCTACGAGGAGTAGAAATACTGTATGGGACTGCGTCACTTTTAAGTGCTATACGGACTGGTTTTCAATTCAGTAGGCCCAACTCGCCAAACATAGCTTCGGAAATCTCATTCACTCTGGCCACGAGGCCCAAGTCACAGGCTGCTTTTCTACTCAATAAATTAATAAAAAAAAAAATTAATAAATAAAATAAAAACACACTGACCTCGAATCACATGCACCCACATGGTGAACTTTCTTTGCTTGTACTCACAGCTGACAAGAAATTTCCCCGCACAATCAATGCGGCCACCAGGACTATGGACATTTGTAGTAACCTTCACCAGCTGGGGCTGTCGAGGCAGTTTCATAAATTCAGCAAAAGACATTACAGTGATATCTGCTCCTGTGTCAATCTTAAAATCAACTTTGTCTCCCATTACAGTAAAAGTAACTTTCCAATCTTCCTCTGAGCTTGGCCGTTCCACAACGGACCCCACAAAAGACACTTCCTGACCCTCCTGGTCACCGTCCACCTGCATCTCCTTAATGTATTCAGTTCTGCACACCACTTCAAAATGGTTCATTCTGTTACATTTTCTGCATCTTTTATCCCTGGCCGGGCCTATAACACTCTGATCATGGGCACGGTAGCACCGTGTGCATCGGGCATGTTGCGCCCATCCATTTCTAGGCCTTTCCGGTACTTTAGATCTACCGCTCACACTGTGCCTTTCACTAGCATTTTTCCTAGACTGTTGCACTTCATCCACAATTCTCTCAGACCTCAGATCAGCACTTTGCTTTTTCACCAGTTCACTCTGGCGGGCCATCCTAATAGCCCCATCTAATGTTAAATCAGGCTCTAACTGCAGCTTCAGTGAGACTTCAGCATCTGCAATACCAATAACTATTCTGTCTCTGATTTGCTCTTCTTTAGCAACACCAAACTCACAGAATTCAGCTAGTTCATACAGGCTGCGCACAAATGACTCCACAGATTCTCCCACACGCTGATTACGTTTGTGAAAACAAGCTCTCTCATTAATCACATTTCTTTTGGGCACAAAGTGGGCACTGAGTTTATCCATAACTATATCAAAGTTAAATTCTTCCCCTTCTTGGAAAGTAAAAGCATTGAACACTGGCTCCACATCTTTCCCCATAGTATAAAAGAGAATTAACTTGTACTTCACCACTCTCCTTGTTCAGTTTGGATGCAATCCTGAAGCGCTGAAACCGCTGACGCCATGTGGGCCAAGCTGCAGGCTGAGAGACGTCAAAAGGCTTAGGTGGGGTAAACTTTGACATTGCAATCGATCAGGAACAGAAGCGCAGTCCAGAACTTCTGACACCATGTCATGAGATGCAGGACATATGCAGGACACAGCAATGATGGTACAACTCTATTTTATTGCAGAGCATAGCAATACACATCTAGTCAGGTTGATTGTACTAAACTAACTGCGACACAGACACCGGACCTAAGCCCCGCCCACAAACTAGTGACATCACATCCTGCTCTCATCACAGCCACCCTTTTACATAGGATGGGAAGAGGGGGAATTGGCATTTAATTATAGTGCTGTATAGAGCTGAGATGACTTTGTTTTGGGGTGGATTCTGAAATGCAAAGCTTTTCGAACTTGGTGAGGGGGCAAGCTCGGTCAGTTTTATATTTATGTGTATAATGTCTTGTTTGGTGATAGCTAAACCATGATATTTAAAAAGTTAATTCCCAAGTGTTCCAGTGGCTGTTTAGGCAGTATTTCCTTATTATCTGTTAAAAGATAAATAGGCATTACATTTGTGTAAGCAGTAGTGGATGAGGTTTGTGTGTTTCTGTCCACATTGCTTAACAGGGTAGTGAGAGGGAAGTATTTTTAGGATATTTTATTGTATTTATTACGTAATAATAACCAATCAGCCCAGGTTTTATTGGTGATAGAACAGGTTGAAATATTTTGTGTTGAAATATTTTTTCTGGGATTTGGTTCTGGATTTATATATATATATATATATACACATTGAGTGAACTAGTAACTATTTTTCTATGGGCTAATAGCTTTTAACCCCTAACTAGTAAACCATAGTGATATTTTTCCACCCCATACACTTCTCACACAAATACCTTTAAACATGAAAATTAATATTTATTCAATTTAAATATTTTTTATTATGTTTTACTGTATTGTACTGTAAATATTTCACATTCCAATGTTCTTCACAAAGAAGAAAATGTTCTTTGTATTTTATAATACATATATCTATTGGGTGTTTGGATCCGCAATTTCATAATGATCTATCAAATAACTGAAGGAGGCAGTAATATTTCAGTAGTGAAATAAGGTTTATTGCAAATTTGGAATATGAATCCAAATGAAATTAGACAGGTGCATAAATTTGGCCACCCTTGTCATTTTGTTGATTTGAATACCTGTAACAACCTAGCACTGATTAATTGGAACACACAATTGGTTTGATGAGCCCATTAAGCCTTAAACTTTATAGACAGGTGCATCCAATGAGAAAAGGTATTTAAGGTGGCCAATTGCAAGTTGTTGTTCTCTTTGACTCTCCTCTGAAGAGTGGCAACATGGGGGCCTCAAAACAACTCTCAAATGACCTGAAAACAAAAATTGTTCAACATTATGGTTTAGGGGATTGCTACAAAAAGCTATCACAGAGATTTAAGCTGTCAATGTCCACTGTGAGGAACATAGTGAGGAAATGGAAGACCACAGGCACAGTTCTTGTTAAGGCCAGAAGTGGCAGGCCAAGTAAAATATCAGGATGGTGAGAAAGGTCAAAAACAGCCCACAGACCACCTCCAAAGATCTACAACATCATCTTGCTGCAGATGGTGTCACTGTTCATCGTTCAACAATTCGGCACACTTTGCACAAGGAGAAGCTGTATGGGAGAGTGATGCGGAAAAAGCTTTTTCTGCACACACACCACAAACAGAGTCGCTTGAGGTATGCAAACGCACATTTAGACAAACCAGCTTCATTTTGGAAGAAGGTGCTGTGGACTGATGAAACAAAGATTGAGTTATTTGGTCATAACAAGGAGCGTTATGTATGGCAGCAAAAGAACACAGCATTCCACGACAAACACTTGCCACCCACAGTAAAATTTGGTGGATGTTCCATCATGCTGTGGGGCTGTGTGGCCAGGGCCAGTATTTATAAATGAAAATCATCGAAATTGTCAGGGGTGCTTAAACTTTTGCATACGACCGTATATATATATATATATATATATATATATATATATACACACTCACTGGCCACCTGTTCAATTGCTTAGTAATACAAATTGCTAATCAGCCAATCACATGGCAGCAACTCAATGCATTTAGGCATCTAGACATGGTGAAGATGACTTGCTGAAGTTCAAACCGAGCATCAGATTGGGGAAGAAAGGGGATTTAAGTGACTTTGAATATGGCATGGTTGTTGGTGCCAGACAGGCTGGTCTGAGTATTTAAAAAACTGCTGATCTACTGGGATTTTCACGCACAATCATCTCTAGGGTTTACAGAGAATGGTCCAAAAAAGAGAAAATATCCAGTTAGTGTCAGTTGTGTGGACGACAATGCCTTGTTGATGTCAGAGGAGAATGGGCAGATTGGTACAAGATGATAGAAAGGCAACAGTAACTCAAATAACCACTCATTACAACCAAGGTATACAGAATACCATCTCTGAACGCACAACACATCAAACCTTGAAGCAGAAGGGCTACAGCAGCAGAAGACCACACCAGGTGCCACTCCTATCAGCTAAGAACAGGAAACTGAGGCTACAATTCACACAGGCTCACCAAAATTGGACAATAGAGGATTGGAAAAATGTGGCTTGGTCTGATAAGTCTCGATTTCAGCTGCGACATTCAGATTGTAGGGGTCAGAATTTGGCATAAACAACATGAAAGCATGGATCCATCCAGGCTGCTGGTGGTGTAATGGTGTAGGGAATATTTTCTTGGCATACTTTGGGCCGCTTTGTACAAATTAAGCATTGGTTACAAGCCATGTCCTACCTGAGTATTGTTGCTGACCATGTCCATTCTTTTATGACTACAGTGTACCCATCATCTGATGGCTACTTCCAGCAGGATATTGCACCATGTCACAAATCTCAAATCATCTCAAACTAGTTTCTTGAACATGACAATGGGTTCACTGTACTCCAATGGCCTCAAAAATCACCAAATCTCAATCCAATAGAGCACCTTTGGGATGTGGTGGAGCAGGAGATTTACATCATGGATGTGTAGCCGACAAATCTGCAGCAACTGCATGATGCTATCATGTCAATATGGACCAAAATCTATCAAGAAGGTTTCCAACACCTTGTTAAATCTATGCCACGAAGAATTAAGGCAGTTCTGAAGGCAAAAGGGGGTCAAACCCGGTACTAGCAAGGTGTACCTAATAAAGTGGCCGGTGAGTGTATATATATATATATATATATATATATATATATATATATATATATATATATATATATATATAGATAGAGAGAGAGAGAGAGAGAGAGTATTTGCTCGATTAAAAGATAACCCTGATTATAAAACCACCCCCCCAACTGTGGATATTATTGAAAACAAAAACAAAAAAAAAGACCCTGATTATAACACAACCTGACCCCCCAAAAAAAAGAATACACAGTTTTTGCCATAAAAATTGTTTTATCAGTGCAACATCAGTGCCACAACTAACAAACAGATTATCTGTAAAATCTCAGAGGGAAAAACAATTGCATTTCTCCTCTTGCACCTATGAAAATTCTCAGTCCCCTTTGCCACAAATAGCCCCCTCTGTCTCTTCACCTTCACCCTCTTTATCTTAATTCTGAACCCCCTCTCTGCTGCACCCACAACTGAGCTGCTCCCCCTCATCATGAATGATCCTCATTCCAATAAGCTGTCACCTCCGGCCTTCTGTTCTGTCACAGTCACATGCAGCTGCTAGGGTAAATCACATTTATTACCCGGTAGCTAAGCTGCTGCTAGAATGATCCAGTTTGCTAAAGAACCAATCATAAACTCACTGCAGTCACGTGGCTTCTGTCTGTGATGTGACTGTGAGTTCGCTGGTCCTTTAGCTGCACGGAATCTAGCTGCTGCTGTTACTACCCGGCCTGCCTGGTTTATATTATATTGTAGGGAAGAGACAGGGGCCGGTCAAAGGTAAATCTAGCTGCTACTGAGCTCGGTCTCACTGCCTGGTTAATTACCAGTACACTGTAGTGAAGACAGGGGCTGGTGTCAATTCGTTAAGAATGTGTCCAGTTTCAGGCTTGAAAGTAAGATGACCTCGATTATAAGAAGAGATTGGTTTTTCAGAGTTTTCTTTTTTTTTAAAAAACATAGTTTTATAATCAAGAAAATACGGTATATATAAGAACACTGGAATGTGAAATATTAATAATTTACCTTGGGTTTAGAGAAGTTGGTCTAATGTGGTGTTGGGTTAGCGCATAAGTGATAAGTGTTAGTTTTTTTCTGAAGAGCACACACCATTAAAGATTATGGGGAGAAGAAGTAAGCAGGGTCGCAATATCCGAATTCCTGAAGTTAGTGTGCATTGGGTTTCGTTTCCCCTCTAATTGTGTTCTTTCAACTTGTAATAAAAGTTTAATTCAGCGGAGCTAGCACGAGAGTAAAAAATATATTTAGTGCACCACTTTTAATATGGCCCATAGTAAGCTGGCCAAACTCTTGAATGTCTTGACCAAAAATAGTTGCCTTTGATGAGTTCTGTGGTTCTCAGAATGTGCTGCTGCCCTTCAAGAGCTAAAAACAGCATTCGCAAGTGCTCCTGTCCTGGCTGCTCTGGATTTCAACAAACGCTACCTTGTCCAAACACATGCCTCTAAGGGCTGGGAGCAGTGCTGAGCCAATTCAATGACCTTGGAGAAGAACACCTAGTAGACTTACTCAGTCAGAAGCTTTTGCCTCGGGAGGTTACCTATGCTGTGGTGGAAAAGGAGTGTCTGGCCCTGGTGTGGGCACTAAATAAACTTCAGCCATATCTTTATGGACTATCTTTTACAGTTATCACTGATCATAATCATCTGGTCTGGTTGAACCAATTAGCAGAGGAGAATGGCAGACTGTTGCACTGGATCCTTGCACTTCAATCTTACAATTTTACAGTACAATATCAGCCAGGCAGGGACAATGGAAATGCTGAACGCTTTTCAGTACAATCAGAATTGAGCCCTAGAGATATACCCAGACTCACCAAACGATCTAGCCCAGTCTGCCCGACTTTCGTTTAAGGGGGAACATTTTGACACAATGCTTCTTCTACATCCCAGCCACTCAAGGGTTAAAAAGATGGTTCCTAGCCACAAGTCCTATATTTATTTTCTTTCTGCCCTATTAAACATCATGGGCTTTGCGCTCCATTGACTTCTATGGGAGAACACGCACGCAATTTGGCTTTTTGGATTACGCGGGTTAATGCGTGCGCAAAATAAGTTATTTTGCAACTTGTAATACCTGCGCAACCCCAAAAGCTAAAAAACGTCAAGTGCAAAAAACAGATTTTCCGCCCGACTTGTAAACTTGTCCGAAGAGAGCAAAGCAAATTTGATGATAAAAGTAAATTGGAAAAGTTGTTTAAAATTGCATGCCCAATTGGAATCATAAAAGTTTAATTTTGACTAGACTGTCCCTTTATTTTATTAAACATATTGTTAAATTCAGCTTTACAGCAGCAATGCACACTGGGACCTATATATTTTGAGCCAATGACAAAAGTCATATGTGTGTAGACATAAATCATCATCTTTCTCCAAAAAGTACTTTGCTGCTAATGAAACCTACCTACATATGTATAAGTACTTACCTTTGATTCTTACATTTTGGGCCTCAACTGCTGATGCTTAGTAAATGTGTTTAGATAGTAAATCAAGAGGAATACTAATCTGGATATCAAATATATGTAACAAGTGATTCTGCAATCAGTTACTACTATGTAGCAACTTAATAAGGACTGAGTAGCTAATATGTAGCAATAATGTAGGTTATACTGAAAGTACTTCAGATAAATCTTATGTTAATATGAATAAGATATGTATCTGCTGAATCAATGGGGAATGTACTGTTTATCAGACTGCATGTAGATTCTGCAGCGTGTTTATATAAAAGTCTCTTTCTGAGTTAAATAAAAAATGGGGTGGATTGCATAGTAATTAGTGCCATATTGAATGAAGGCTCCATAGAAACGTTCCGTTTATTTTGTGCCGATTGGTGTGTAACTCCGCCCTCCCCCACCGACTAAATAATTGAATGGATGGGGTTTCAGTGTAAGCCCGATACTTGCGATTAGTGGTTGGATGGGTTCCAGATAGTGATGTCCTGATGGGACTCTAAGATCTACCATTCTACCGTAGTCTACCTTGCCCGGATTGTACAGACTCGGGCCGGCAGGAGATCCGCGGATCACGGTGGGAAGTCTACAAGAGGCAAAAAACAAGCTTTGTTGCTAAAGCACCCCTTTTACCGTTACTGTGTTCCAATACACTGGATTTGGGCGTCCAAGCTTGGCCGGATATACAGCACCTGATACACTAAGTGAAGCTTTTACAAACAAGCAGACGGAGGTGCAAGCTGTAACTGCAGCATGGTGCAGACCGGGTAAAGGTGACCGGATTATACAGCAATAATACCCTCTACGTATAGGTGGTCTATGGTGCGCTACTAAGAAGGAAAGTGGAGTTTGCCGGGAAAGATCTCCCATTTGGAAAACAGCAAGAATGCTAGCGGGGGATGGGCAAATCCCACGGCCCCTGTGTTAGCATGTGTTGTGGTGAAGCGCTTGTTTTGGAGTAAAGAGGAGAAGGTGCAGCAGAAAGGAAAGAACCGGCTTGGTTGCAGCAGCGTGGAGAAGATTTTCAAGGCCCCGGTAAACCCCATAAGTCGCTGAAGTAGCAGCAGTAGCGTGAGTAGACCCTGAAGACTGGGTGAGTGGCTAAAGTTAAACTTTAACAAAAGGAACATTTTATTAATAGCCTCTGTGAGAGGAGCTGTCGAAGGTAACTGAAGTGGGGTTTCTAAAGATCAGCGTGGGTTTTGAAAATAAAGCCTCAGTGGATTGGAGCTGAAAGAAGAGCTTCTCTGTAAAGCACTTACATTCTGAGGAACCCCATAAGTTGTTTACCTACAAATAACTGTGTTACAAAGTGCTGTTACAAAGTACTGTTAAAGTTTGGTTAGCATTAAGGAGACGTGCACTTATATGTTGATTAAAAATTGCAAATACCAACCTCCTGTATAAGAAACATATGGATACAATATTGGAAGCATGAGGTTTCCTAGCATGTAATATATACTACAGGAAAACCTACGAATAGTGTTTCTGCTGTCTATCGTTTAGGTACTCTGCAGTGGAAGGCGATTGTGGGGAAAAATTTTTTTTATATTGTTCCCATATATAAAACTGAGAAATAGGGTCCAAGAGACGCTTACTGGCGAGTTTGCTTGGAAAGTAACAGAGGCCCTGAAAATGTCTTGTTGAAATTGAGATATTCTATCCTGGAACTACTCTGGCGTTTAGATCCACCGTTCTATGTTGTGAACTGTGAGAATGGTTGCTATATAGATCTAAGTCAGAAGGTTAACTAAGAACAAGATTTAATTGTATATATTGAAATCTAGTGTAAACTGTATTGTGATAAGGTATTCAATATTTAACATCTGTATTAATTTCGTCTAACCATTCTGAGAAATTATCTTTGTCTATTAAGAAAACTCTGCAGACCTGATAGTGTTAATTAAGTATTCTTGCTGAGCGTTTTGTCGGAAGTATCAGTCTGCAGTAGAATAATAGATAATTGGTAAATCATGGATGTTGCTTGTTTCTGCTTTAAGGATCAGTAAAGAACAAAGCCAATTAGGAGTCTTAAGGGGGAATAGCGCCCCTCCTGTCCTGGTTTTTTTTTTCTTTTTTTTTTCTTTTCTCGCACACCTTGTCACTACCAGATTGGGGGTGACAGAGCATAAAATGATATATACACAGTATGGATTATCGCACATTGTCACCAGATACACATCACAGGTATCACAACACTAGAAGTTTTTTTTTTTTTCTACAACACACTCTTTTATTTTTTGCTTTTCACATATCACGTGTTTTTTTTTTTTTTTCTTTGCATCCTGCTACAACCCCTTAGGGGGCTGCAGTGAATAAATACACTGAAGAATTGTGCATAATTTTTGTAAATACGCATTACACTGTGGTGAATGGAGAGACACATCTCCCACCAGAAAGGGGCCTCACCTATAATGCCACCCAAGTATAAGGACAAGAGAGGCAATACTAAACACATAGATACATCTCAAGACACCCCCCAAGAAACTGGAACTGTGAATTTTTCTTGCAGTGATATGTCAGAATTCTTGGCCGAAATGGCAAAAGTAATGACACCGCACCTAGAAGCAGTTAAACAAGAAATCAAGACGGAGATAGTTAATCTTACAGAAGAGATTAGGCAATT
Source organism: Bombina bombina (assembly GCF_027579735.1). Taxonomy (NCBI): domain Eukaryota; kingdom Metazoa; phylum Chordata; class Amphibia; order Anura; family Bombinatoridae; genus Bombina; species Bombina bombina. The sequence goes on along the minus strand of NC_069503.1, from coordinate 360,589,913 downwards.
CACAGCTAGAATGGACGAGGTGGAGACAAGAGTGTCCGATTTAGAGGATAGGGCGAATTCTGTCGTTTCTGTATCGGATATTCAGGATAAGGCCATCACTCAGCTGCAAAATCGAATAGAGGACCTTGAAGATAGGTCAAGGCGAAATAATTTGAGAGTGATTGGCCTACCTGAATCAACTGAATTCAGAGATTTGTTACAATTTGTTTCGGTCACCCTGCCTAAGGCCCTCTTGATTCCACCTCCCTCTACACCATTTTTGATTGAGAGAGCCCATAGAATTAGGATACTTAGAGAGAATAGCCCTATCTCCAGGCCGAGACCTGTTATTTTTAAGTTTGTCAATTATCAAGACAAAGTTTTATTTTTGAGTTATTATAGGAAGCTTAATGCCCTTAATATTAATGCACATAGGATCTGGATCTATCAAGATTTTTCTACATAAACTAGAGCCAAAAGAAAGGAAATGGACCCTTTTTTTTATAAATTCCTCAAAGCTGAATATAATGTTAGATTGGTGTACCCGGCAAAACTTTTAATTAACAAGGCTGGAACTTCTTATGTAGTGAACAATAGGGAGGAAGCGTTGTCTTTTTGCAAAAAAATGGATATTGTATGAGCTAGTACAAAATATGTGAATTGATCTGTTGTATTTAACAATAATTTGAGGAAAGATGCTGATTATTTTGTATTGGAATATGAATCATGTTATTTTGATGGACAAGCTGTCATTTGCAAAGAGAAAAGAGAAAAAAAAAATGGATATTTTTTTTTTTTGTGATTAAGTATAAAATAAGGGAAATTGATTCGATGTATCTAACAATAGTTAGTGGAAAAGGTGTTGATTATTATGTATTGGAATATGGATTGTTTTATGTTGCCGGACAAGTGTCTATATATTTTTTTTTTCTCCCCCTCTCTCCTCCCAGCCTCTCTCACCCCTTACCTGTTCTCGCGGCATGCATGCTACCTTAGTGATTTATGTTTCTTATGTTGTGTCGCCCAGTTGAATCTATTTTTCAGGGTATACAGGGAGTGCAGAATTATTAGGCAAGTTGTATTTTTGAGGATTAATTTTATTATTGAACAACAACCATGTTCTCAATGAACCCAAAAAACTAATTAATATCAAAGCTGAATAGTTTTGGAAGTAGTTTTTAGTTTGTTTTTAGTTATAGCTATTTTAGGGGGATATCTGTGTGTGCAGGTGACTATTACTGTGCATAATTATTAGGCAACTTAACAAAAAACAAATATATACCCATTTCAATTATTTATTTTTACCAGTGAAACCAATATAACATCTCAACATTCACAAATATACATTTCTGACATTCAAAAACAAAACAAAAACAAATCAGTGACCAATATAGCCACCTTTCTTTGCAAGGACACTCAAAAGCCTGCCATCCATGGATTCTGTCAGTGTTTTGATCTGTTCACCATCAACATTGCGTGCAGCAGCAACCACAGCCTCCCAGACACTGTTCAGAGAGGTGTACTGTTTTCCCTCCTTGTAAATCTCACATTTGATGATGGACCACAGGTTCTCAATGGGGTTCAGATCAGGTGAACAAGGAGGCCATGTCATTAGATTTTCTTCTTTTATACCCTTTCTTGCCAGCCACGCTGTGGAGTACTTGGACGCGTGTGATGGAGCATTGTCCTGCATGAAAATCATGTTTTTCTTGAAGGATGCAGACTTCTTCCTGTACCACTGCTTGAAGAAGGTGTCTTCCAGAAACTGGCAGTAGGACTGGGAGTTGAGCTTGACTCCATCCTCAACCCGAAAAGGCCCCACAAGCTCATCTTTCATGATACCAGCCCAAACCAGTACTCCACCTCCACCTTGCTGGCGTCTGAGTCGGACTGGAGCTCTCTGCCCTTTACCAATCCAGCCACAGGCCCATCCATCTGGCCCATCAAGACTCACTCTCATTTCATCAGTCCATAAAACCTTAGAAAAATCAGTCTTGAGATATTTCTTGGCCCAGTCTTGACGTTTCAGCTTGTGTGTCTTGTTCAGTGGTGGTCGTCTTTCAACCTTTCTTACCTTGGCAATGTCTCTGAGTATTGCACACCTTGTGCTTTTGGGCACTCCAGTGATGTTGCAGCTCTGAAATATGGCCAAACTGGTGGCAAGTGGCATCTTGGCAGCTGCACGCTTGACTTTTCTCAGTTCATGGGCAGTTATTTTGCGCCTTGGTTTTTCCACACGCTTCTTGCGACCCTGTTGACTATTTTGAATGAAACGCTTGATTGTTCGATGATCACGCTTCAGAAGCTTTGCAATTTTAAGAGTGCTGCATCCCTCTGCAAGATATCTCACTATTTTTTACTTTTCTGAGCCTGCCAAGTCCTTCTTTTGACCCATTTTGCCAAAGGAAAGGAAGTTGCCTAATAATTATGCACACCTGATATAGGGTGTTGATGTCATTAGACCACACCCCTTCTCATTACAGAGATGCACATCACCTAATATGCTTAATTGGTAGTAGGCTTTCGAGCCTATACAGCTTGGAGTAAGACAACATGCATAAAGAGGATGATGTGGTCAAAATACTCATTTGCCTAATAATTCTGCACTCCCTGTATGTTGGATAATCTTAGTTTGGTATCTTGGAATGTAGGGGGCATAAACTCCCCAATAAAAAGGAAGGCGATAATTAAACATTTGGCAAAACTTAAACCTAATATCGCCTTCCTCCAAGAGACACACTTAAAAGATTCGGAAACTTTGAAATTGCAGACTAGTTGGGTAGGAGAGGTGATCGCCTCCCCTTTTAAATCTTGTAAATGAGGAGTTGCTATCCTCTTTAATAAAAATTGGGAATATAAGATAGAATCAATTAAACGAGATCCGGAAGGGCGATTTCTAATAGTCGAAATTACTGTTAATAAAAGTCGTTATGTACTTTGCAACATTTATGGCCCCAATAAAATGGACAGGGTATTCTGGGATAAGATGCTATTATATCTCCATAAATTTGTTGGACAACAACTTATAGTGGGAGGAGATTTTAATTTAGTAGCGGAACCCATTTTAGATAGAGACAAGGAAGTATTTAGCTCCCCGCGGGATAGGAAGACTCGTATCCTCCGGGAATTTTGTTCGCAATTAGGGTTAATAGATGTCTGGCATAACCAAAATCCAGATGTAAGAGCCTTTACATGTCTATCTAAGGGGCATCGCTCCTTATCAAGGATAGACTTCTTTTTGGTCGCAGATAAAATGATTGGCTGGGATTGGAAAGCAGATATCGGAGATATAACGATTTCAGATCATGCTACAATTACATTGCTGCTGAACATAATAAATAGACAAACTGTCCCCAGTCAAACGGTGTTCTTCCCTAAGTATCTGGTAAATGATATAAAATTTCAGAACTGGCTGAGTAATCAATGGCGTGAATACTTTCAATAATTCTTATGCAGACAAACCGGAGGTATATTGGGAAGCGGCAAAAGCCGTAATCCGTGGTGAAATCAAGGCGTACCTATGCAAGCGTAAAAGAAAATTTAAACACCAAGAGATACAATTGAATAATCGTGTGAGAAACACGTACACAGCATATCTGCGAGAGCACTCTAGCGAGAAAACGCGGAAATATTTAGAGGCGAAAACAGCCCGAGATATTTTTATCCAGCAGAAAACTACTGCCGAAGTACAAAGGCAGAAAGCTCTATATGGCGGTTTTGTGGGACGCTCAGCCAAATTTTTGGCTAAGTTAACTAAAACAACTCATCGTAACATGATAACCGCCATTAGATCTAAAACAAATAGATTCACTAAAAATTCAGATATCTGTAAAATTTTTCACCAATATTTTTCTGATTTATATAAAGCTGAGGACTATGATTTGGATAGACAGAAACAATTTTGGGACAAGATTAAGACTCCTAAAATCTCGTCAGAAAGCTTGGCAGAAATTAACAAACCAATTGAAGACCAAGAGGTTTATGCAGCAATTAAAGCTGCTAAAACTAATAAAGCTGCAGGCCCAGACTGTCTCCCTATTGAATTTTATAGGATAATGCAGTTACAGATTGTCTCAAACCTTACGAAATTATTTAATCATTATTTTATTGAGAATATTAAGTGCTCCACATATTTCGCTGCTGCGCTGATCTCCTTGATCCCAAAAAAAAACAAAGATTTGGAGTTACCAGAATCTTACAGACCTATATCGGTCCTTAATATGGATTACAAACTTTTAACATCTATCTTGGCGAAAAGATTAAAGTCTCATCTAGGAACAATAATTCATGAAAATCAGTCAGGGTTTATGGCTGGGAGAAACCCTACTAAAAATACGCGTAAGATCATGACGTTGCTTGATTTTTTTTGGAACAAACTTAGACTAACAAAGCAGAATAACATACCAGATTTGGCGTTATTAACGGTCGACGCGGAGAAAGCGTTCGACCGCATCTCTTGGCTGCATTTATTTTTTTCACTAGAACAATTCGGTTTGTCGGGGCATATTTTAGAATTCACACGGTTGATATATAGCTCTCCAATATCTTCATTATTAATGGGGAAACCTCACAACGGTTAATACTCCAGAGGGGCACCCGACAGGGATGCCCCTTATCACCATTGCTATTTAATATATCCCTAGAACCTTTTGCAATTTTACTTCGGCAACAATTAAAGGGGATTAGTATAGGAGATCAAAAACTTGTTTTATTAATGTATGCAGATGATATAATCTTGTGTTTGAGTGACATTGCACAAAGTCTTTCTCTTTTGTTAGAATCAACAGAATTGTTTGGTGCAATTTCGGGTTACAAAATTAATCTTACTAAATCCGAATTATTATGGATTAATAGAAAAAAGCAGAATATTGAACATCCGTTTTCTGAGACTACGCAAATTACATATCTTGGTATCAGATTAAGTGTGAATCCAGAAGAATGGTATAAACTTAATTTCACTAAATGCTTTCAGGAGTGTAGGGAAAGAATGGAAGGATGGAAGAATCTGCCCATCTCCCTGTTTGCTAGAGCTACACTTATAAAGACTATTCTTTTTCCTAAAGTGTTTTATTTTATTCAAAATATTCCGATTCCCATAAAAAAAATAGATATAAATAAATTCTATAGGGCATGTTCCATATTACTTTGGAAAGGAGCTAGGGCTCGTGTTGCTGTGGCACGACTCACATGTAGTAGAGATGCGGCAGGTCTATCTCTCCCAAATATACAATTTTACAGTTTAGCAGCGCGGGTAAAGGTGGCAGTTGATTGGCTAACCGAACAGAATCAGGTTTCTGAGGTTGCATGGGAGACAGCTTTCGTAATTCCGTTTCGTTTGGATGCTATTTTACATTGTCCTATGACTGCACTCCCCTCTTCCCTCTTTTCTTTGATAACATATAGAAATATTATCTGCGCATGGCAAAAATGTTGTGTACTGTTAGGATGTTCTCCATATATATCAAAATATCTGCCCATTACAGGGAATCCAAATTTTGTTCCAGGTATGTCTGTAGAGGTTTTCAGGCTATGGCTCTCTAAAGGATTGATATTTGTTGCACAGTTGT